>NC_047579.1:53853441-54048441 GCF_011004845.1 Esox lucius
CAGCTCTTTAATGTTTGAACAAGCAATTCAACAAGATCAATTAAAAAATCTGTGAGCCAAATGTCCCAAGACTTTTGTTCACATAAAATGGGGGGATGAAACACTGACAGAGCTGAAACTCATTTACAAAAATTAAACGTGACATTCTGTTCTTCTGCTTCAAATTCATCTTTTAGTCATATTTTCTACTACTGAATACTTACTGAATGTTTCATACCTGCAATACTGTAACAAAATAATAACTAAGTATTAAATTAAAGAAGTCTAACGTGAGTCATTATTTAATTACACAAGCCTAACGTAACGTGACACTCTTATAGAGCTCCACACAAAAGGGACTGCTTATCTCACACTAACAGATGTTGGGAAGTAATGCTCTTGCTTTGCCTCTTCCTCTCTGTTAATAGTTGAGACAGACAAGCGAGGCCTATTTAAAACATCAGCATATAATAAGTTCCTTCCTCGCCATTGGTTGAGAAACAACCATGGTGTCCAACACTGGGTTGTCATGTTTTGGTTGACTATATGTTCCAAAAGAGGAATAACAGGACAATGTCAATGTTCAAATTGAAATTCATCTGACCACAGAATCTGTTCTGATAAAAGGACCAACAACCTTTCGCAAACTCCAGGGGCGTCATTTATCAATACTGCTTAGAAAATGTGGCATTTATTAAACAGCCCTATGGCCACTTTACACACTCCAGTAGGAAATCATCATTGATTAACACCACTTGTGCTCAGGCTCAGACTACTCAACCAAGGCTATATCAACTAAGGCTATTTTCAAATGCCCCTCACTAACCAATATATGGTCAAACCATGTTGAAACGCCCCTAATTAACCTAATATGGTCAAATCATGTTGAAACGCCCCGAATTAACCATATTTGGTCACATCATGTTGAAACGCCCCAAATTAATATATGGTCACATCATGTTGAAACGCCCCGAATTAACCATATATGGTCACATCATGTTGAAACGCCCCGAATTAACCATATATGGTCACATTATCTCTAGGCCCGTGGGAAACATTCAATGTGGAAGCATAAAATATCACAACACAACACACAAATATATTTTTCTGAGATTTACATAAATCCTGCAGGTATTATGGTGTAACATGTTGAATGAATACCATTACCAGATCAAATTACATGAAATATTGTAGCCTTTTAAGAAAAGTTGCATAAAAGGTGCAATAGAAGAACAATGAAATCAAAACATGATTGTTGATACAACACATGATGATATTTTTCCACATTAAAAAGTCTACATTTCACCAACTGTCACTGTCTGTCTGCGCGGTCACGGCTCTCTGTCTGCGCGGTCACGGCTCTCTGTCTGCGCGGTCACGGCTCTCTGTCTGCTCGGTCACGGCTCTCTGTCTGCTCGGTCACAGCTCTCTGTCTGCGCGGTCACGGCTCTCTGTCTGCTCGGTCACAGCTCTCTGTCTGCTCGGTCACGGCTCTCTGTCTTCGCGGTCACGGCTCTCTGTCTGCTCGGTCACGGCTCTCTGTCTGCGCGGTCACGGCTGTGTGTAAAGTTACAAAATTCCTCAAGGAAACTTTCCTTATGATTAAAAATCCCACACTTTGCATATACATTTTCCTACATATGTCTTCATACACTGATTTGTGTGCTCACGCTCAGCTGCTGATAGACATTTCTTGATGAGAGTAGAGGCTTTTTTCTACCAAGACATTTATATAGTTTGAGGGCACAGAGCAGACATCTAATTGTAGCTTCAGAGACTTGGTGACCCTGAGATTCAACCAACTTCTGCAAGTGTCAAAAATGTGATCCTAGTAGAAAGTTTTACCCCTTTTAGATTGCTTCAAGTAAAATCACAAGGCTCGAGATAAGAAAAGAAAAGCACACACACACCCACACACAAACAGGCACGCACGCATGCACGATAAGTGAGAGCCATCATAGGTTGTGTTGACTGGTATTGTCCGGCTGTATCTGGCTAGGCAGGACAACCAGGACCTTCATGCTCCTGGAGGGGAGACGTTCCTATCAAGCTTCAATGACTCCTCCCCACAGCCAGCTGGAGGCAAACACGTATTCACCTTCACACACCTCAGCCAGGACCAGAGAGCAGGACAGTACTGTGCAGTTTTCTAGAGGTAGGTACTGCGTTCGAACACACTGACAGTCGCACTTCCCATGATACCTGAACATCAACATGATACCTGAAAATGCATATCCATCCATCCATCCAAAGAATGTGTCTGTCTGCTTCTGTGTACAGGTCAACGGGTGATTATGTAATTTTCTAAAAAAGCACGATGCTGCTGCTGACAGACATCTCTGTACTGTATTAGGCTTATTGTATGGGTGTACGTCACACTAGTCAGTTTGTTAGATGTTTTTATAACTTAAGTCTGAAAACAATGTTGTCTCTCGTGGCAAATATGCAGCAAGTCAGAATTACATGACTGACAGTAGACATGGTTGACATGTGACAGTATCCCAGGTTGATATGTGACAGTATCCCAGGTTGATATGTGACAGTATCCCAGGTTGACATGTGACAGTATCTCAGGTTGATATGTGACAGTATCCCAGGTTGATATGTGACAGTATCTCCGGTTGATATGTGACAGTATCCCAGGTTGATATGTGACAGTATCCCAGGTTGATATGTGACAGTATCCCAGGTTGATATGTGACAGTATCTCCGGTTGATATGTGACTGTATCCCCGGTTGATATGTGAGTAGACATGTAGACTTGTTGCCACTGTAGAAATTTTGGATACAGAAGATAATTTGCGATACCTTGTTGGAAAGATATACTAGTCGAACAACAGCCTCCTCTGTCTCTCTTACCCCTCTGCATTTAATCTCTCTCTCCAACTCCAACTCTCTTTATCTCTGTCCAACGCTCTTCTTAAACATTGGGAAGAGCTATCTATTCAGGCAGAGGAGGGAGTTTCACACATTCCAATGTGCCACACAAAGTCACAGCAAACCCAGCTAGTTACATTGCACATTCTTACTTTCAACCTGCATCCCTCCCTATCAGTATTCATGTTCATTTACAGCTTTCACTTCCATAGAAGCCTGAAATAAATGGTCCTTTCAAGTTTGAGGGCAGGTTTCTGCTAGGGAAAGTTCATTTCCAGCATTGGGGTTTAGGGGAAAACATATGATTGAGCATAGTGTTTTCAATTGTCAAGTTGGGGTGGCTTTTAGGTTCATGCGTTACCATTATGGTTCAGTGTTTGGCTTATTTTAAGCCTAGACATAAATGTTTGGTTATTAAGGTTGTAATTAGGATCAGGTTTTAGGTTAGGGAACATGATTTGTGTTTTAGATCCCAAAAATGAAAGAAGAAAAACAAACAAGCGTGCGTGGGTGCGTGCGCACATGCGTGGAAGAGGAGGAGAAAGAAGTGGAGGATGATGAGGAGGAGGAGGAATAGGCTCAGAAGAAGATCTAAACATCTGGTCCAAGTGTGACTGGGAAAACATAATGTGTGGCTGCTCCATTCCTTCCTACCAGATGAAACACCCAGACGTTTAATAGTGTTTAACTCAACCAACACTAGAGCTGCCTCTAAAGCACATTAGCATTTTGATAAGAGACTTTCCTCTGTCACAGAGATAAGGAGAAGGAGCCAGCACTGCAAAGACAGCATGCAATAATTGGAACACAGCATGTGAACAGTCAGCATTTAGAGGAAGAGAGAAGGGGGAAGAGAGAGTGGGAGGGGAGAGGGGGGAGGGGAGAGGGGGGAGGGGAGGGGAGGGGGGGGGAGGAGCGGCAGCAAGGACCTTTTCAGGTGAGGAGTAGACAGCAAATACTGCTGAGTGTGGGAGTCAGTGAGTAAATGAGTAAGAGAGAGTGAGAGACAAAGGGAGAAAAGGAGAGTTAGAGAAAGAATATGATGAGAGACAAAGATTTGGGTTAGAGGAGAGAAATGGAGAGATGGAAATGGACAGCAGAGACTTGCTGAGTCTATGAGTTGAGCCAAGCTGTAACCAGGCTAACCAAGCGGTAACCGGGGTAGCCAAGCTGTATCCGGGGTAGCCAAGCTGTATCCGGGGTAGCTAAGCTGTATAACAAGGCTAACCAAGCTGTAACCGGGCTGTATAACCGGGGTAACCAAGCTGTATAACCGGGGTAGCCAAGCTGTATAACCGGGGTAGCCAAGCTGTATAACCGGGGTAGCCAAGCTGTATAACCGGGGTAGCCAAGCTGTATAACCGGGGTAGCCAAGCTGTATAACCGGGGTAGCCAAGCTGTATAACCGGGGTAACCAAGCTGTATAACCGGGGTAACCAAGCTGTATAACCGGGGTAGCCAAGCTGTATAAGTGGGGTAACCAAGCTGTATAACCGGGGTAGCCAAGCTGTATAACCGGGGTAACCAAGCTGTATAACCGGGGTAGCCAAGCTGTATAACTGGGGCAACCAAGCTGTCACCTGGGGCAACCAAGCTGTAACTGATTTTCTTTGTACACTTAATACATGCTGTATGTGCAACCCAATTTGAACCCTATTCCCTAAAGTGTGCACTACACATACTGACGAGAGCCCATAGGGAACAGGGAGCCACTTAGTATGCAGTTGTGTAAAGAGACTTCCTCACCAGTAGTTTTCCCTCTTCAGGCCTCAGGGCGTAGTGACTAATCCACACAGACACACAGATACTCTGTCAGATATACAGACACACAGCCTGACAGAGACTCTGTCAGATATACAGAGAGACTGACAGAGGCCCTGTCAGATATACAGACACACAGCCTAACAGAGGCCCTGTCAGATATACAGACACACAGCCTGACAGAGGCCCTGTCAGATATACAGACACACAGCCTGACAGAGGCCCTGTCAGATATACAGAGAGACTGACAGAGGCCCTGTCAGATATACAGACACACAGCCTGACAGAGGCCCTGTCAGATATACAGACACACAGCCTGACAGAGGCCCTGTCAGATATACAGACACACAGCCTGACAGAGGCCCTGTCAGATATACAGACACACAGCCTGACAGAGGCCCTGTCAGATATACAGACACACAGCCTGACAGAGGCCCTGTCAGATATACAGACACACAGCCTGACAGAGGCCCTGTCAGATATTCAGACACAGAAAGACAGACAGAGGCCATGTCAGATATATAGACACAGAGACAGACAGAGGCCTTGTCAGATATACAGACAAATAGCTGTAGGGCGTCATGTCAGTGACATACAGGGGCCTGTAGGGCGTTGTGTCAGTGACATACAGGGGCCTGTAGGGTGTCGTGTCAGTGACATACAGGGGCCTGTAGGGTGTCGTGTCAGTGACATACAGGGGCCCGTAGGGTGTCGTGTCAGTGACATACAGGGGCCCGTAGGGTGTCGTGTCAGTGACATACAGGGGCCCGTAGGGTGTCGTGTCAGTGACATACAGGGGCCTGTAGGGTGTCGTGTCAGTGACATACAGGGGCCTGTAGGGCGTCATGTCAGTGACATACAGGGGCCTGTAGGGCGTTGTGTCAGTGACATACAGGGGCCTGTAGGGCGTCGTGTCAGTGACATACAGGGGCCTGTAGGGCGTTGTGTCAGTGACATACAGGGGCCTGTAGTGCGTCGTGTCAGTGACATACAGGGGCCTGTAGGGTGTCGTGTCAGTGACATACAGGGGCCTGTAGGGTGTCGTGTCAGTGACATACAGGGGCCCGTAGGGTGTCGTGTCAGTGACATACAGGGGCCCGTAGGGTGTTGAGACAGTCATTCGTGTCGCCACCATCAGACCGCTATCCCTGTCAACATTTTCATTAACTTTTTCACTACTACAGTGAATGAGGGGACTACATCAGTATATTAGCATAGTCAATATTGAGATGCTTCAGGCGCATTAACAACCAATCGCACAGTGTAATGGAGAAACCAGATTATGCATTATCATAATCTACATTTGGAGTGCAAACACACACACAAACACAACTTGGGACTTAGAGGTTCTTCCTGGCATTTTATACAAACAAAAGATTCACAGAAAGTTCATTTTTAGGTAGTCCTTCACAGGTAAGATGCATCAGATTCTATGAAAGGTCCAAAATGTGTGAATATAGAATTTATAAACTTCTAAACCCTGGGATTGCAAAAACCCTTAGCATCATGTGGCACATCTTTTGAATGTCCAATACTTGCAGTAAAAAAATAAAGAGCACATGAGTGAGACATTTGTACCTAAAACATTGATTATTATTTTTTATACTACCTTTATTCATCCAGGGGAACCAAATGGAGACCTAGATGTCTTTGAGTTGAACCCTGTATAATTTTTTTTTTGTATATATATATATATATATATATACACATACACACATGGCTGTAAACCAATAGTCTATAATTAGGATAACAACAAGTAGACATGTACACTCAGAGCCAGACACTCATAACAACATTAAAATAGCTTATACTGTATATATACACAGAACATATAAACACAAAAATACATTTCTTCTCTAACGCAATCCTCCATTGCTGCTGCGTATTTAACCTCCCATTACAGGACTGTTTAACCCTACGCATGGCAGAAACTACTCAACAACTGCTGTATATAAAATGTGTTCTGACCAGTACATCTCAAAATGTAATGGGAAGCAAAATGACTACTGCGTTACCTGAGGACCGATACATGTTGGCTCTTGTGAGCCAATTTCACCTTAACCTGTATCCCCCATTTATCAGCAGTTAGCCACTGAATTTCTCTCACTTGAAATGGGCCAACATGAGAACATGGGCTCACTCAGTACATCCTGTACCATTGGATTCTGTGGAATTTGTAGTTTGTTCTTAGTCATCGTTGGATAATTACAATCGTAGTTATAATGAGGCTGTGCTAATGCTGTTAAGAGGATTTCCAAGCTAGCCATACACCGATCAGCCATAACATTATGACCACCTGCCTAATATTGTGTAGGTCCTGCTTTTGCTGCCAAAACACCCCTGACCTATCGAGGCATGGACTCCACTAGACCTCTGAAGGTGTGTTGTGGTATCTGGCACCAAGACATTGCAGCATATTCTTTAAGTCCTGTACGTTGTGAGGTGGGGCCTTCATGGATTGGACTTGTTTATCCAGCACATTCCACAGATGCTCGATTGGATTGAGATCTGGGGAATTTGGAGGCCAAGTCAACACCTTGATCTCGTTGTTGTGTTCCTCAAACCATTGAGCCATTTTTGCTTTGTGGCAGGTTGCATTATCCTGCTGAAAGAGGCCAATGCCATCATGGAATACCGTTGCCATGAAAGGGTGCACATGGTCTGCAACAATGCTTAGGTAGATGGTACGTGTCAAAGTAACATCCACATGGATGGCAGGACCCAAGGTTTCCCAGCAGAACATTGCCCAGAGCATCACACTGCCTCCGCCGGCTTGCCTTCTTCCCATAGTGCATCCTGGTGCCATGTGTTCTCCAGGTAAGTGATGCACCCGGCCATCCACGTGATGTAAAAGGCAATGTGATTCATCAGACCAGGCCACCTTCTTCCATATGTCCATAGTCCAGTTCTGATACTCACGTGCCCATTGTGCTTTCAGCAGGGGCACCCTGACTGGGATGCACTGTGTTCTGACACCTTTTTATCAGTACCAGCATTAACTTTTTCAGCAATTTGGGTTACAGTAGCTCATCTGTTGGATCGGACCACCCGGGCCAGCTTTCGCTCCCCACGTGCATCAATGAGCCTTGGCCGCCCATGACCCTGTCGCCGGTTTACCGCTTTTCCTTTCTTGGACCACTTTTGATAGGTACTGACCACTGCAGACCAGGAACACCCCACAAGGGCTGCAGTTTTGCAGATGCTCTGACCCAGTCGTCTAGCCAACACAATTTGGCCCTTGTGAAAGTCGCTCAGATCCTTTCACTTGCCCATTTTACCTTCTTCTAACACATCAACTTTGAGGACAGAATGTTCACTTGCTGCCTAATATATACCACCCACTGACAGGTGTCATGATAAGATTATCAGTGTTATTCACTTCATCTGTCAGTGGTAATAATGTTATGGCTGATCGGTGTATAATTTGCACCTGTGTCATTATCAGTCTTCCCCTTATTCAGAGTAAGATCCTGAACTGTGCTCGTTAGCTCACCTATCGCTTTACTCTGCTTGGCCATCTCAAAGACACAGATGGCTTCTCCTGTACATTCATGGCAGCATGCTGAGACTCTCTCCATGTCTTACTTTTTGAGGAGGCTGAAAAAAGCCCACCTGTCCTCCAAGATTCTTGTGAACTTTTATCGCTGCACAATCGAGAGCTTTCTGACTGCGCCACAGTGTGGTTTTGGCGGATGCTCCGTAGCCGACCAGAAGGCCCTAGAACGGTGGAGAAAACCACCTAGCACATCACTGGTGCCCAGCTTCCTGCCATCATAGACCTCCAGCACATCACTGGTGCCCAGCTTCCTGCCATCATAGACCTCCAGCACATCACTGGTGCCCAGCTTCCTGCCATCATAGACCTCCAGCGCAAGCAATGTTTGCGCAGGGCATGTGGGATCATCAAGGACCCTTCACATCCAGGCCACAAATTGTTTGCCCTCCTCCCATCAGCCAGGTGGTACAGGTCTCTTCATTCCCGCACCAGCAGGCTCAGGAACAGTTTATTTCTATCTGCTGTAACCCTGATGAACTCTGTGACCCAGAGAACTCTATGAACTATGTAACCCATCACTTACCACCTTGTACATTCAATTTGCCTCTATGCACATTTAGAATTGCTATTGTACTTGCATTTATTTAAAAACATTTACAATTGTTACACACACATTTACCTCAAGGACTTTAGTGCTGCTATCTCTGCATCACGGTTGCTCATGCTACTCTATTACATTACTCCTTTATTTGCCTTGTTGCACATCTAGAATGCCATTTAGTAACTGCCATTTGTACCTGAAACATCTATTATGACAAGTATAACATACACTATACTTAATACTTCTAAACTTCCTGCCCTCTATTTGCCTCAATTACACATTTAGTATTGCCATTTGCACTGCATTTGCCTTCACTGCACATCTGCACATTCCACTTGCAATATTCATATACAGTATCTCACAAAAGTGAGTACACCCCTCACATCTTTTCATGTGACAACACTGATGAAATGACATTTTGCTACAATGTAAAGTAGTGAGTGTACAGCTTGTATAACAGTGTAAATGTGCTGTCCCCTCAAAATAACACACACAGCCATTAATGTCTAAACTGCTGGCAACAAAAGTGAGAACACCCCTAAGTGAAAATGTCCACATTGGGCCCAATTAGCCATTTTCCGTCCTCGGTGTCGTTGGTGTGAATGGGGAGCAGGTGTGTTAAATTTGGTGTTATCGCTCTCACACTCCCTCATACTGGTCACTGGAAGTTCAACATGGCACCTCATGGCAAAGAACTCTGAGGATCTGAAATAAAGAATTGTTGCTCTACATAAAGATGGCCTAGGCTATAAGAAGACTGCTGCTGAGCATCTTTGCTTAACCTGACAACACTGATGACCCGGTACAGTCCTCACTGGAAACCATACGGAACGCTGCCCAACTGCAGAGCCCCTCAACCCCACTCTGGGATGCCACTGCAGATACTTGTTCTGTAGTGAAGATTACAGCTAAGTCCTAGACCCACATGACTTGAATTTTATGTCTGTATTGATATGTTTCTTGAACGTGAAGTTGAAGTGTTATGATTAACCTAATGGAAAATGATCAATTACTGCAACCCTCCCACAGCGACATGCTGGTGTCCCCATCTAGGACTTTTCCACTCAGATCTCCCCAATGATGCCAGTGATTTGCTTGTCAATGGGAAAAATATCTGTCACACTCTGCCCACCTCCTGTAGTTTGGACACTGGTTAGGAGTGCAGCAAATCGCTTTCTCGCGTCCAGCTTCACTGATCTCTGACCACTATTTTATTAACAACAGCCACGTCTTGCAATGCAGAATATTTATGACTTCTGGTCGGGCAGCTTGATACGTTTCGAAAAAGGACACATTTTTAGATACTTTATCAGATAATATTATTTGAATTTCACATGAAGGGAAATACATCTTTTGTTATTTTTTTCAGACCAGTCTCCACCTTGCTTTGTGTATCTGTCACCACACACAGCTCCAACACCATCCTTAAATTTGCAGACAACACAACCATCCTGGGTCTCATCTCTAACAATGATGAGACCACTTACAGAGCTGAGGTAAAGTAAAGAACCTGGCGACATGTTGCTGGGACAACAACCGCTCTCTCAATGTCTGCAAGACTAAGGAAATTATCATGGACTTCAGGAAGCGGAAAAGAGGACGTCACACCCCCATATATGATGATGGAACTGAAGTGTAGAGTGTCTCTGAATTCAGGTTTCTCTGTGTGTTCATCAAAGATGACCTCACTTGGTCCAGACCAGTGAACTCATCAGTGAAAACTGCTCAAAATCAACTATACTTTTCTGAGGAGACTATAGAAATTTGGCATGTCTGTAAAAACTATCCAACTTCTACAGGTGCACCATTGAAAGCATCCTCTCAGGCTGCATTACTGCCTGGTACAGCAGCTGCTACACTGCAGACCACAAGTCTCTCCAGAGGGTGGTAAAGTCTGCGGAGCGCATCATCGGCTAGCATCTCCCTGATGTGCAAGGCATCTACCATACATGATACCTGAGGAAAGCACGGAACATCAAAGAACACAGCCACCCAGGCTATGGTCTGTTCACACTGCTGCCGTCTGGTAGATGCAACCGGAGCATCAGGGCACCCACCTCCAAACTCCCTCAGTTTTTTCCATCCGGCCGTAAGACTCCTTAACCAGCAACACTGATTCATGATCATACTGATTCAACCAACAACACTGATTCATGATCATACTGACTCAACCAACAACACTGATTCATGATCATACTGCTTAAACCAACAACACTGATTCATGATCATACTGATTCAACCAACAACACTGATTCATGATCATACTGCTTCAACCAACAACACTGATTCATGATCATACTGATTCAACCAGCAACACTGATTCATGATCATACTGATTCAACCAGCAACACTGATTCATGATCATACTGATCACGCATGAACATTCCAGATGCTGATGTCTTTTCAGGTACATTAAATGTACAAGCATATTCTAGGTATACATACATAGGTTGAACTTTTTGGCCCTAATTCCAAAAGGTATGTTTGGCACAAAAACAACACTGCACATCACCCAAAGAACACCAAACCCACAGTGAAGCATCATGCTTTGGGGTGTTTTCCTCAGCTGGAACCGGGGCCTTAGTCAGGGAGGAGGGAATTATGAACAGTTCCAAATACCAGGCAATTTTGGCACAAAACCTTCAGGCGTCCATTAGAAAGATGAAGTTCACCTTTCAGCACGACAACGACTCAAAACACACATCCAAATCCACAAAAGCATGGCTTTACCGGAAGAATATTAATGTTTTGGAATGGCCAAGCCAGAGCCCAGACCTGAAACCAACTGAACATCTGTAGGGTGATCTGAATCGCAATCTGACAGATTTAGCGCGCTTTTGCAAAGAAGAGTGGGCAAATATTGCCACGTCAAGATGTGCCATGCTAATAGACTCCTACCCAAAAAGACTTAGTGCTGTAATAAAATCAAAAGGAGTTTCAACAAAGTATTAGTTTAAGGGTGTGCACACTTATGCAACCAGGTTATGTGAGTTATTTTCTTTTTTTTCTCTGAGATTTCAGTTTGTTTTTCAATTGAATTGTTCACGCTATAGGTCACATTAAAGGTGGAAAAAGTTCTAACATGATTTCTTTGTCTCATTCTTTTACATCAAAATAACCTGGCATTTTAACAGGGGTGTGTAGCCTTTTAAATCCACTGTATTACATAGGTATCTATAATGTTCAGTGCTTCTACCCATATTGTTTATATTCCCCATCCTACTCTTTCTAAAATTGCTGTTAGTTTACATTATGTACACTCACCTAAAGGATTATTAGGAACACCATACTAATACTGTGTTTGAGCCCCTTCAGAACTGCCTTAATTCTATGTGGCATTGATTCAACAAGGTGCTGAAAGCATTCTTTAGAAATGTTGGCCCATATTGATAGGATAGCATCTTGCAGTTGATGGAGATTTGTGGGATGCACATCCAGGGCACGAAGCACCCGTTCCACCACATCCCAAAGATGCTCTATTGGGTTGAGATCTGGTGACTGTGGGGGCCATTTCAGTACAGTGAACTCATTGTCATGTTCAAGAAACCAATTTGAAATTATTAGAGTTTTGTGACATGGTGCATTATCCTGCTGGAAGTAGCCATCAGAGGATGGGTACATGGTGGTCATAAAGGGATGGACATGGTCAGAAACAATGCTCAGGTAGGCCGTGGCATTTAAACGATGCCCAATTGGCACTAAGGGGCCTAAAGTGTGCCAAGAAAACATCCCCCACACCATTACACCAACACCACCAGCCGGCACAGTGGTAACAAGGCATGATGGATCCATGTTATCATTCTGTTTACGCCAAATTCTGATTCTACCATCTGAATGTCTCAACAGAAATCGAGACTCAACAGACCAGGCAACATTCTTCCAGTCTTCAACTGTCCAATTTTGGTGAGCTCGTGCAAATTGCATCCTCTTTTTCCTATTTATAGTGGAGTTGAGTGGTACTCAGTGGGGTCTTCTGCTGTTGTAGCCCATCCGCCTTAAGGTTGTGCGTGTTGTGGCTTCACAAATGCTTTGCTGCATACCTCGGTTATGTAATGAGTGGTTATTTCAGTCAAAGTAGCTCTTCTATCAGCTTGAATCAGTCGGCCCATTCTCCTCTGACCTCTAGCATCAACAAGGCATTTTTGCCCACAGGACTGCCGCATACTGGATGTTTTTCCCTTTTCACACCATTCTTTGTAAACCCTAGAAATGGTTGTGCGTGAAAATCCCAGTAACTGAGCAGATTGTGAAATACTCAGACCGGCCCGTCTGGCACCAACAACCATGCCACGCTCAAAATTGCTTAAATAACCTTTCTTTCCCATTCATTCAGTTTGGAGTTCAGGAGATTGTCTTGACCAGGACCACACCCCTAAATGCATTGAAGCAACTGCCATGTGATTGGTTGATTAGATAATTGCATTAATGAGAACTTGAACAGGTGTTCCTAATAATCCTGCCATATCGATAATATTCAATATTACCTTCCATGTTGCTGCTAGTTTATAGTGCCCTTTTTAAATTGCTGCTAGGTTATAGTGTTATGTATATTATAGCTTTATATATTTTTCTGAAACCTTACTACGTTGATGTTGAGTGCCATGTCCCAATAATTTAATTGTGCCGGATAACAGTGTAATTCGGTGCATTTTACAAATAAACTTTGAAATGAAAACATTTGAAGCTAAGGGAGTAGGCCTAGCACCCCCTGCATGAGGTAATAGTTAAAGCTAAGTGAGAAGGTGGTTAATTGTTCTGCATTTGACTGTCACCATACAGCCCAGTGATCAGGTAGCTTCAACACAAGCATATTTGCTACTGATATAATGTGTTTAAGCTGTCTGTTACCTCGGTCCTGTCAGATAAAATCTACCCATCTACGATAGGACTGATGTTACTGGTCTCAGTCTTGAGCCTTTTGCAGTAGCTCAGCTGTTTAAGAGTACCAACGTTTCTTAGGATATTTCCTGTGTTCTTCAGTCTCTTGGGGGTTATGGCCTCTATGTCCCTTTAATCATTCTGCCTGATCAGTAGACTTTCTAAAATCTGAAAAAAGCTTTATTTCTCTTGTGAATAGCTTAAATATTTGCATTATTCATCCAAGGTTCTGCTCCCTGCTTAACTCCAAAGGTTTTCATGGGTGTAACATAACCAGCAGTATTTAAAAATGCATCTTTAAATATATCCCATGCTTTATTGCTATAATATGATTTTAGTGACTACTCTTATCTAATCTAAACAACTGAAGAAACTGACTACGTTGCAGTTTTTGATTGGTCTAACTGATTATTTCATTTTGAATAAACAAGTTTATTATGGTTTTTCTTGTGTAATAAATGATTGGCCACTCATCCTTCAACACACACCCTCACTGTGTATTATCATAATCTGTTAGAGACCAGAATTAGAACAGTTTGAATACAGGATAAGAGACACGTGGAATTCCACTCAAACTATAATTTTGATCCACTTTGTTTGAAATAAATGTACACAAACTCCTCCGCAACTGCAATTTTGGACTTGTCATTAAACTAAAATTATCAATAGGCCTGTGGTATCTCTAGGAATAACCAGGTGACATCGTTTGGAAGTTAATGACATGTACAGGCCATGTTAGACTATGTCAGAACTTGTTAACTACTTCCTGGTTGAGCAAGTGGTGTGAATTATACAGCCTGGCAAGATTTGTTTCAGATGTCCAGATCTTAAACCCAGCATGTCTTTGGTTCAATGGGAGGCCACAAGTAAACTAAAATGCACGTACTGGCGAGCAATAAACAGAGACTTTAAAGAGTCTCATTGTTCCCATCTCCTTCAGGAGTGACATACACCATCTGTGACTAAGACATCTAAACAATGTAGATCTCGCCAAGCACACAGTGTTTCTTGGTACAACAGACACAAGGTTGAGTTGCGGCCCTATTTTGTGAAAGGCTTTTGCATGACTGCTGTGAGCTTGAAAAGGTTGAACATATTCTGTTTGAGAACAGCAGCAGCTCCACAACAGGCGGGTTCACAGGTTTGTTGAGTCGATGCCCTTTGTATAATTTGTTCATACAATGCTGTGTCCATCATAACAGCGACAAAATTAACAACACTCAACCATGCACCGCAAATCTAATAATCAGTCACAAACATATACGTTTATCCTCTAATGCCTGCTGTATGTACTGTCCAAAGTGGGATTAAAACAGTTGAATAGAGCACTGAGTAGGGTTGGGTATCGAGAACCGGTTCCAAGCTGGAACTGGTCCCAAATTTCATTGAACCGTGTATTCGATAAGACACGTACATTTTGAATCCTAACTTCGGTTCCTCACTTCTGCATATTTCAGTCGCGACGCGCTCGGTGCCGAGTAAACTACATCAACCATTTTACAATCAATAAAAGTTGCACTTGCTACGTACGGACCCAGCGTGTTTTTTTATTCAGTACTTCAGAAAGCATGTGAGAAGCGACACTTCTGTTTTGGACGAAAGTGTGGCTTAGCGTGACAAAAAAAAGGATTAAGAAGAAAATACGCTAAATGCTACACGCATTTTGTGCAAGGTGGGCAGCACGTCAAATACATATGAGGCATTTACTTAAACAAGGTGCAAACCTAAAATAATGCTCGATGTGTCGCGGTGCACCAGCCATAATAGCGCCCCAGATACAGCAAACATTAGCAGCGACTCGCGCTCAGGTAACAAAAACATAGTGGGCTAACATTTGCATTTTATATTGAAGGTAAACGAATGATGTCTACTACAAATTATCCTAATATATATTTTTCTTAGATACGAGTTCGGAGAGTATCGCTCCACCTCCGGTTAATCCCCAGAGACACGTGGGGTACTGCTCTAGTACAGAAACTCCTTTTACATTAACCATGAAGGGGTGTCACAGAGCAGTATCTTCCTTCAAAAGAATTGTTGTCTTTGCGTTGCAGACATCAACTTTTATTTTTTACATTGATACTGCTTTTTTGGTATATTTTTCTATACTTTTTTTTAATGGTTTTGGTTGTAATTGTTTTTGTTGATCATTCCTTATAAGTAATATTTATTTTTTATGAAGGGATTTTATTTTTATTCCCTTCATATTTTATATATGAAAGGGGGTGAAAAATTAAGAGATCACTGAACCTTCTTCTTTCCTTTCCAAAAAAGTTGATAAGGAAAGTTTTGAGTGAGGGACAGAAGTGTTCAGTTTGCAGTGGTCTCTTCATTTGAACCCTTCTGTTCTTCACTCAAAACTTTCCTTTTTGACTTTTTTGGAAAGGAAAGAAAAAGGTGCAGTGGTCTCTTTATTTGATCCAGAGCTGTAAATCTTGACAGTACTTAAGGCCTAAATGTGCATAGAATAAAGGGATATTTTTTTGTATTTTTGTAATATTCATTTTTTTCTTTCTTTCCAAAAAATTTTGGAATCGGATCCAAGATTTGATAAGAACCGGATTTGATAAGCAGAATCGATTAAATTGAAACAATACCCAACCCTAGCACTGAGTCAGGGAAGTGCCCAGTGAACATGCTATAAAGGAAACAAGGCCAATGGCTCTACAGAAGTGTTCCTGGCAGGTTCTTGCTCAACAGAAAACACTCTCCAGGATGTAGATGTGAATATGTCAGCCACTACCATTTGCAAGACAGTTTCACCAGCTGACCTACAGGATGGTCTTACTGCTAAAGCAATCAAGGAGTTTCTCAAGGCCAAAAAGTGCAATGTTCTTGACTGACCAAGTGCCGGACCTGAATCCAATTGAGTATGCAATTCACTAGCCAAAGACAGGACTGAAAGCAAAAATGGCCCAAAATAAACAAAGACAGTTGCAGTACAGGCCTGGCAGAGCATCACCAGGGAAGATACTCAGTACAGGCCTGGCAGAGCATCACCAGGGAAGATATTGAGCATTTGTTCATGTCCGGGCTTCTCTTATATATTTTACAGTATTTAACCTGCTTATTTCACAATATTTAACCTGGTGATTTTACAGTATTTAACTGGGTTATTTTAAAGTATTTAATCGTGTTATTTTATGGTATTCAGCCAGGTATATTAACTGAGAACCAATTTTAATTTCCAATGACGACCTGGCCAAAGGCATTCAATAGGACAACACATAGAATCACACAACTAATCACAGCATGTTTTAAAAGGATAACTTTTCCAAAATGTATAAAGCTCTGTCCCAGTCTGTAATTAGCATTATTAGCGTCGTCCAAATTCATGAATGCAAATGTTTTGGACCGCTATCGCAAAGGTGCATTGCAAGCAGTAAACGACTCCAAAACACTACAAACTACATTCAGTAATCTGTCACGGTAGCATAAATCTTTATACTGTATACTGACTGGCGGTGGAATTGGCTGAATTCAAACGGGTACTAGCGACCTGTTTCTTATAGCCACCATACACAGCTTCTGTTCCTCAGCAGTGATGTCATCGAGGTGAGAGTGAACTTTAACCTCAACAAGCAATGTGAAGATAGCTTTTTAAAATTGTTTAATTTTAAACTTATATATAGTTTAAACATATATTATTTCTATATTTTTGCTTTATATATTTCCTAATTCTTACAACATACATGAACAAATGTGTTTTTTCCAAAGGAATGCACCACCATCAAGGCATTTTACACAGACATGGGTCTCTGTCATAGTAATACAATTACCACGCTTTTCCAACCCTCTACATAACTTGCCTGTTAAAGGCAAGTAATATCAAACTGTATCGAAAGGTCCAGTGTACTTTTGTACTTTACCGACCAGGAAAACAGGATAAATGATAAGAAAGACATGGCTTTTCCTTGAAGAGTTATGAGTATGCGCAGGTGTTTTGATCGTTAACAGTCCCAACGCAACACGATCACGTCAAACTGCCCCTTATAGGCCAACCGCAGTAAGTGTCATTCAATATAAAAGTAATCCTTCAAAGTTCATTATCAACTCCAAATGCGACCATACATTTTGTATGTGTCACACCTATTTGAAGACGCAAGTAGCCAGTCTACCTTTTAATAATGGTAACCGCACTGTAATCATATTAACAAAATTGGATTATGTATATTATCTCTTAAATAATGTATATTACTTAGCCTATTGTTCATGCAAACCACTAGTTACATGAATGGATGTCCTGCATCAACATTAACAAAATTATAGTACAAACTATGTTCCTGCAAAAAACGTTGATATTAACTTGACTTGTTTTTTCACATCATGGAAAAGTCTGTCCAAGACACCATTATAATGGCGTATGGCTAACCAGTGGTGCCACTATCATTTTGAGGGGAATCTTCAGGGACTCAGGAGTGCGATTAACTTTATGACTCAGTATTTCCAATTTGTATTTCTGCCATGCATGCTCATTATGCTGAGTATGAGCACCAGTCTCAGGATCAGCAAAGTTCCTTTTATGGCAGACAGAATACTGGCTAAATAGTTTCTTCAAGTTTGATAAGTAGGCCCATGTTAATGATGGTTATGTTGGCTTGGTTACTGTCATGTCATAAAAAAAGACAGTGACAGGTTATGTTGTCTCAGTTAATGTCAAGTTGTCATAACAAACACATCCCAAACAATGTCAACCTTGCATTAAAAATGACATAATCAACCAAATGACAACATTCTTAAACGTTCAAAATTATTCCTTCATGTGTCATGTCATGGTAAATACAGTATCTTGACAGTGTCATCTCACTCTTATGCACACCCCTTCAAATGAAGTGTTACCGTGGTTTTTTGGATAAATATGATTTTTTACATGATCTATCCCTTTAAAGTGCAGTCTCTCAGGTTTGATTTGGGGGTTTTCACATTCAAATTGGAGGAAGGGTTTAGGAATAAGATCTCTTTAATATGTAGCCCCCTCTTTTTCAAAGGACCTTTTAAAAGCTGTTTCATGGACAGGTGTGGGCTATTCCTTCGTTATTTCTTCATCATGTAAGCAGGTAAATGGTCTGGAGTTGATTCCAGGTATGGCATTCACATTTGGAAGCTGTTGCAGTAAACCCACAAAAAAATCAATCAGTGAGATAGCAAGACCATTAGGTGTGGCCAAATCAACAGTGGTACATTCTGAGAAAAAAAGAACGGACTGGTGAGCTCTGTAACACAAAAAGGCCTGGATGTCCACGCAAGACGAGTGGTGGATGATCGTAGGATCCTTTACATGGTAAAACCCCTTCACAACATCCAGCTAAGTGATGAACACTCTCCAGGATGTAGGTATATCATTATCCAAGTCTACCATAAAGAGAAGACTTCACAAGAGCAAATACAGAGGGTTCACCACAAGGTGCAAACCATTCATAAGCCTCAAGAAAAGAAAGACCAGTTTAGACTGCCAAAAAACATCTAAAAAGCCAGCCCTGTTCTGGAACAGCATTCTTTAGACAGATGAAACTAAGATCAACCTGTACCAGAATGATGGGAAAAGTGTGGAGAAGGCTTAGAATGGCTCATGATGAAGCATACCACATCATCTGTAGAACACAGTGGAGGCAGTGTGATGGCATGGGCATGCATGGCTTCCAATGGCACTGGGTCACTAGTGTTTATTGATGATGTGACAGAAGCAGCCAGATTAATTCTGAAGTGTATTGGGATATATTTTCATCTCAGATTCAGCCAAATTCAGCACAGTTGATTGGACGGCGCTTCACTTTACAGATGGACAATGTCCGCAAACATACTACGAAAGCAACCCAGAGGTTTTTAAGGCAAAGAAAATAAATATTCTGCATTGGCCGAGTCAATCACCAGATCTCAACCTGATCGAGCATGCATTTCACTTGCTGAAGACAAAACCTCAGGCAGAAAGATCCATGAACAAACAACTACTGAAGACAGCTGCAGTAAAGGCCTGGCAAACCATCACAAAAGAGGAAACCCAGTGTTTGGTGATGTCTGTGCATTCCAGTCTTCAAGACGTCATTGCCTGCAAAGGATTCTCGACAAAGTATTAAAAATGAACATTGTATTTATGATTGTGTTAATTTGTCCTATTAAATTTGAGCCCCTGAAATAAGGGGACTGTGTATGAAAATGGTCGCAATTCCTAAACCATTCAAACAATATAACCTTTGTTCAACCCCTTGAATTAAAGCTGAAAGTCACCACTTCAATTGCATCTCAGAGTGGCTTGATGATATTAAGGTCAGGAGACTGATGGCCACTCCAGAACCTTCAACTTTGTCTGCTGTAACCACTGGAGGGTCAACTTGGCCTTGTGCTTAGGGTCATTGTCGTGCTGGAAAGTCCAAGAGCATCCCATGCGCAGCTTTCGTGCTGAAGAATGCATATTGTCTGCCAGTATTTTCTGATAACATGCTGCATTCATTTTGCCATACATTTTCACAAGAGCCTCCATGCCTTTAGAGCGCACCCCCCCACCCCACCCCCCCAAAACATCAGTGAGCCACCACCATGCTTCACAGTGGGGATGGTATTCTGTTCACTATAGGCCTTGTTGACCCCTCTACAAACATAGCGCTTATGGTTGTGACCATAAAGCTTTATTTTGGTCTTGTCACTCCAAATTACAGTGTGCCAGAAGCTGTGAGGCGTGTCAAGGTGTTGGCCGGCATATTGTAATCAGGCTTTTTTGTGGCATTGGCGCAATAAAGGCTTCTTTCTGGCAACTCGACCATGCAGCTCATTTTTCTTCAGGTATTGTCATAGTGCTCCTTGAAACAACCACACTCTTTTTCCAGAGGAGCCTGTATTTCTCCTGAGGTGACCTGTGGGGTTTTCTTTGTATCTCAAACAATTCTGTCAGTTTTGTCTGAAATCTTTCTTTCTCAGGTCTATCTGACCTTGTTTTTGTATCAAGAGATCCCAGAATAATCCACTTCTTAATAAGTGATTGAACAGTACTGACTGGCATTTTCAAGGCTTTGGATCTCTTTTCATATCCTTTTACATCTTTATAAAGATCCATTACTTTGTTATGTGGGTCTTTTGACAGTTCTTCTTTGCTCCCCACTGCTCAGTATCTAGCCTGCTCAGTGCATCCACGTGAGAGCTAACAAACTCATTGACTATTCATACACAGACACTAATTTCAATTTAAAAAGCCACAGGTGTGGGAAATTCACCTTTAATTGCCATTTTAACCAGTGTGTGTCACCTTGTGTGTCTGTAACAAGGCCAAACATTCCAGGGTATGTAAACTTTTAATTAGGGCCATTTGGGTGATTTCAGTTATCATGATTTAAAAAGGAGCCAAACATCTATCTTGTAAATAAATGGCTTCCTATAATCTCTATCCTTAAATAAAATACTTTTTTTTGCATGATCAGTGATATTTTCAAAATCAATGCCAAAAATGCACAATTTCTGCCAGGTTTTGCCAACTTGTGCACAACTGTAATATCGCTTACAGTCAGTGAATAATTGGATTGAGGATCAGTGTAAATACATACTAAGCCATTTTATGAACATTTTGCTCATTAATTTGCACCGGTATCATCTCTAACTAGTTTTGATGTAAGTAAATGAAACATCAAGACAATAATGTTTCCAATGAAGCCAATTGGGCACAATATGTAAGCGAATCAGCAAACAAGGCAAGCCAGCTAGCTTACAATACTAAAAATAACACCAGAGTTTAGAGGATCTCTAGAGATGAATGACATTTTCTGTAGCTGGTTACACAACAGTTATTGTCAACAAAAGGGATTTCCTTGAGCTACCCATCATGCTCGTCTTCATCAGCAGTCTTTGACTAACTTTAAACGACTACTCCTGCACTGCAGATCAACTGTTCGTCACCCAGAGTAACACTGTCAAAGGAGGACCTGCGCTTGAACATTCTTACTAGAAGAAAGATTTAATGAAAGCAAGATCACTGCCTGTCCGCCTAGCTCAAATCAACAACACTCAGTGTTCATGTTGGCAATCGTGCTAACAGGCAGGTATCATGATTTCTACAAAAATTGCTTCTAAAGCAAAGCCTTTCATCAGAAAGAGCATGACCTCAGTGTCCTCAATAACAACGAGACACATATGTGTTAGATTCTGTCCAAGTTTGATCCATGAACAAAATAAATGCAACCAGAAGTCAGGGGAGATCCATCTTTATTCAGCATGAGTCTATGATGTTTCCCTTCGGTTTCTCATTTCTCTCTCTCTCCAATGATTACAAAGTGGACACAGTATTTATGTCCCAGCACATCCCCACCAATATCTGGCTGTCTTCCAATCACATACGTGTATTCTACATCCTAACCTTACATGGCCTAATAGTGTCCCTTCTTAAGTTTCTTGGCTCCACAGCTTATCAGGTTGTGTGAGGCCCCTCAGTAGTAGATACCAACTGCTTGTGATACGGTACCTCATATAGCACAAGATAACGAACCACTCCTCTAACAAGAGAATAGAACTAAAATACATGCATATCATCAGGTACAGACAGGTTTCCTCACAATGGTATGTGCCAACCTACGGTCCATGGGTCTATTCATAGGGTCTATGACAGTCAGATGGAAAACTCCTATCAGGAGGTATGGACAGGATGTGTGGAAATCATCAGAAATGGGGCATCACATTTCCTACCTAGTGTCCTTCGTACAGAGATCATTAATACTCTCATACATTGTGTAATTCAGCTACTTTTCATGCCCAATATCTATCAGTCCCCCCTTCACACATTAATGATTAACATTTAATAATTACATGTTGATAAAAATAGCAAAAATAAAATTACAGTCCAATTCCTAATGAACTGAAAAGGTCCAAACACTTTGGTTAAAAAACAATAAATAAAAATAATAAAAAGGATTATCTGGCCTATGAGGCTTTATTATTCCTGAAATGAAATGAAAATAAGATGCAATGAACACAGCTTGCCCTGGCACATAGCACTGTATGGTACTGCAATCACAATAACCATTGTGATCGATCTTTGTCATACACATCAAGTCCCAGGCTACTATCAGTCTAACCCGTGTCCAACAGAAACAGACCTAACATGACATATTAATGAAATGCATAATTCATTCACAATAAACCTTTTAAACAATCAAAGTCCCCCCTTGTCCATATCATGAGTCATGCGTCAACATCATACCAACAACCCAACATATCCTGAACGTAACACAACACTCAACTCCAATGAATGTACTAGTGACAGTTTCTACCTTTTGAAAAGGAATATGGCACTATTAAACATATCAGGACAGTTGTTGTAATTATGACTATTATGCAGCTTCATAAAAAGACAAGTATCAATGACCAATGTTTGGGTAGTGATCATATGTAGTCCTCTACCTGCCTTGTGAGGAATGAACATACATACATACATAAGATATCAAAATATCTGTCAATTTAGGAAAACTATTGATTGTTAAGAATGAAGCTGGATTCCCATCAAATGTCCTGTAGTTCTAGTCTTCAGTCTTCTCTGTCTTGCATCAGTGATGTAAAGTTCCAATATCAGCTATTGCAGTCAGTGTGATGTGGACCCACCAAATTGCCTGGTCGTTCTAATATGTCAGTGTAGGTGTGTAGTGGAGTAGTGAGTTTCCAAAACATCACTACTTCAAGATTAACACCACAACAGTGTCTTCTACTGTGATGGGATCATGTGACCTTTCCAGTCAACTGGCCCGTGGTACTCTGACCTGTAGTATGTGGAGTCCCTCTGGACTCTCCTCTCATCTTGCTGTCAATGATTCATCTGGAAATGGGATGTGAAGCCAAGTGATCTGACCCTGGCATCGTTCTGCCATGTGATTGGTCAGGAGGATTCGGAACAGATTCAACCAGTGTAGTTGTAGAAATCCTTCTTGAACATGTTGCTGGTACTCACACACTCAGTTGCCTGTGTCCAGTCAGTGACGTGATGTATCATCAAAAAAGGGGGTTGTGATGTCCTGATCTGTTGAAAGTATAACTGCAAAACAACGATTAGTGTGGTTCAACAGTCCATCTGACTTTCATCCACTTGGTCTGGTTCCGTCAACTCCCAACAATGAAGACAATAGATCAGTCTTGAAAACTTGGGGATCTCAGAAGTTCCATAGACAAGTTTCAAAAGTCCATGTCAAATTTCCTTTTCCATCTAGAACGGGCTTGGTTGATGTTTCATTCAATGTGCTATATTTATGCTGGATAGCACCTAGCAGTAGAATGAGATTCCGTTGTCTGATCAGACTTGACTATGCATAACCAAATCAAAAATGGTAAGATCTAATATATTCCACCATTAAAATGTTAGACCTTACAAATAAACAAATGAAAACAAATCCAAGGAATGGAAGATGTAAAACATAACAAATGCCAGTGCACCATTATAACTATGCAAACAGAAAAAAAACTAAATGTTCATGTAACTCCTTATAAGTACAATTTGATTTGCTTTGAGCCCTAAGCTCAACTATTTCCAATCATAATCAGTTATCATATCATACATCCCCCCTGCTTTCACTTCATTAAGTCAATGGAAAGCGACACCATGAGTGAAAGCAGAATCACGGCGAATACGGCCACAGGAGGCGCCATCCTGAACCCACACTGGCCATCATTTTGGGACGGACATGTAAAAATAAAGATTTGGTAATAGGGATGGATCTAGAATCCATTTGTTATGGAGTTTCGTACTGTATATTCATCAAAAACAACAAAGTGGAAATGTTATAAACACAAACATTCACTAACACAATCAAAGACATCAATGTGCAACACAGTCTTGTGCGAAGGAATTATAAACCATATAACCCATTGACACATTTTGTCTTACAGAGCTAAACAGCTCTAAATTGGCTATCATGCATTTATAATATCCTGAAGTTTCTTGGCACATGCCTAACTAAATTGGTTAGCCCACTAGGGGATATGCTGAGCAACTAAATTGTAGGAGAGAAAAACTCCAGCCCAAGTTCCAGTGGTACATCTACTGCAACCACCAGGGCGATTGTATTAGCATATCTACAGCACCCAAATTTAGCATTTTTAAAGGCAACGACCAAACTACCTTGTGACAAACAATGTCTTAATTGACCTTCTACATTTAAGTAAAATTCTCCAACTTTGATTCATTTTCATTCCAAATAGTGGTGGTCAGCCAAAGACTAAATCACAACTTATATTTTGACCACATCTGTGGTTCTATTGACATCAGAATTACTCTATCATCAACAATGGAGGATGACTTTTGGTCTCCACCCTCACTGTAGTCCATAAATTCCTATATTAAAGCTATTGAGTGGAAAATGGGTCTAACCTTTACCTAATGTTTGACTATCCCAAAACTGAATATGCCTATTTTGAGGAAATAACCACAGTTGAGACCAGTCTTAACACTCAATTTGAACCCTTAGTAATAGGCTGCCCTGATTTAATGGGAGAGGTTGTTTGGGGTCATCCTAGGGGTCTGCCCTCCTTCCTGGAGCCCTTGACTTTTCCCACTTATAGTTAGCCATGAATAAAGGCAAAATGTATTATTTAAAATGTGTATGAAATTTAGGTTTCTATGTATTAAAAATCTGTACATGGTCCTCAGACTGTCAGTAGCACCATATGTTATTCTCTCAACCTAGCCAATATCCTTTAAATGAAGGTTCAGATTTATTGTCTTACTCATCTCTAGTATTGTGTGCAGTTTGTAAAAATATGCTTGTCATATCTATACAATAACTTAACATTCTTGTGGACATTCCAAAACATTGATAAAAATTATGACTAAACCGAAAACAGACATGACCACCCAAGTAAGCCTATGTCTTCTAACACAGGGCAGTGTGTGGGGGAATTGGCTCAAGCACTCCTCCCTCCTGTGCTGCTCTTAGAACCCAGGATGAGTCTATTTTTGTCAGTCAACCTATTTAGAACTGAGTATCTAACTTTTGTTCTTTAAAACACATATGTCATCTCAGTAACTAGAGAACAAATTAAACTGTTCCTAATTAACCAAAGCAAATTCAGAATAAAATATACAATTTTATTGTAGGGGAAAAACTCGCTTTTGGCGGTTTTCACCCTTTTTGTCTTAATTTCACATGAGACTGTAATCTCAATCTTTTGTCTAAAACCAATTTATAACATATATTAGAACCAAATTCAGTGCACATGGAAAGCCACGTGTCTATTTAAAAAAATTATTACCCTATGTGTATTGTTTCCCTCTCACCAGTTGTCCTGTGACAAGGCAGAGAGAGAGAGACAACACACATGCATTCCAACTTGGGGGAAACCCTCTGTAAAGGCTTACGGCTGTTTTGGATTTATATTCAGTCCTCATGGGACACAGCGTGTCTTCTTAACATTAAAGATTATCACCATGTGGATTCTTCATTCTATCACTGATATAATATATAAGGAAAGAGAAAACACAATATTTTAACCCTTTGTAAGAAAACCATGAGACTATTTTACCAGATTACAAAATCATCATTGTACCAATTTCTAATTTATCACTAGGGTTAGATGTACCCTCGTGTTAAAGCCTGTAGTGAGACCCTCCTTGAGGCCTTACGGTTTTAAACATTATCATCAATGCAATAAATACGTTTGATTTAAATTTACATAGTGAACATGACAAAGCACAACAAAACAGGCTATTCCTTGAATACCTATTAAAACATGTTCAAGCATGACAGAACAAAACAGGCTATTTCCAATGCTTATTAAAACATGCTATATACCATCAAAGTGCTTTCAAACTAATATTAACTTGAATAAGCATGGTCATTATCAAGGGAAGTGATCAGGTTTCCTTGATAAGTTCCAGCTCTACTCAATATTTAGGTATGATACATTTTTGGAAACACATTTAAAACTCTTAATCAATGATTATTAGCTCACGTCAGTTCCCGGTATCACCAGGAAATCCTCTGTCTTTGATTCCTGAATTCCATACATGGGAGAACTTTCCTTGCTGCTGATCAGAATGTGGGTAGAATGTCTCATGTTCCAACTGTCTGTGCATCCTGTCTTTTTCTTTTGGTTCTTCTTCTTCTTGCGACACTCATCCTGCCAATGTCCAATGATTCCACAATAGTGACATGATCCTGGTTTCTTTTTTAATGGGCTTTGAGTGTCTTTAGATGTTGTTCCTGCTTTCAACGTTTCCAGTTCCTTTTTCCAACTTATCCAGTTCAGCCATTTGTTCAGCCGACGCCCGAACACATTCTTTCTCATTCTATCTTTGAGGAATTTATCAATCCATTCTTCAATTTCTGATAACACAATCAACGACCATTGTGTTTTTTGTAATTCATCAGGCATTCTTTGAATTTCTTCCCATATTTTCTGTATATCAAAAAAACTCCAAAAAACTTATTCTGGAACAATGGCATATTTTTTAATTATCTCTTGGTGACAGTTATCTATTTTCAAACTCTTTTTGATCTCATAGGCCAAGGATTTCACCATTTTCTAAATTACAACGGGAGGGCTGCAGTCCCTGTATTTACCACGTTGTTTAAAGACGTCTTTTTCTTCCCCTTACTTGTACAAGATTTAAATTATTACTACATACGCATCAACCTGCTATCCAAATAACAAGGACTTCTAGATGAATACCGAAGCTTTGCACTAAACAGTGGCCTATATTAGGACTTTACACATGTGTCACTTACTACTCAGTCTAGTAAGTACTTCCCATCATAACAAGGAAGATTTATCAAGGACTTCTAGATGGCTTAACGAAGATTTATCTTCTTCTGTGGAATCTCTGGACTAAGACTAAGAACACATCTTTCAGTGTCAACGTAAGTCTTGCGTGTCCTCACCACAGGTTTCCATTGCCTAAAAAAACGATATTTCTAGGTCTTCTTGTTCCAGATGTGTTAATCTGGATACTCATGCTGATTTAACTGACTTGTTCTTTTAGAGTGGTTTGACTCACCATTCAGAGTGCAAATCCATCTATCCGGGTCACGGCACCATACTGTTAGATTCTGTCCAAGTTTGATCCATGAACAAAATAAATGCAACCAGAAGTCAGGGGAGATCCATCTTTATTCAGCATGAGTCTATGATGTTTCCCTTCGGTTTCTCATTTCTCTCTCTCTCCAATGATTACAAAGTGGACACAGTATTTATGTCCCAGCACATCCCCACCAATATCTGGCTGTCTTCCAATCACATACGTGTATTCTACATCCTAACCTTACATGGCCTAATAGTGTCCCTTCTTAAGTTTCTTGGCTCCACAGCTTATCAGGTTGTGTGAGGCCCCTCAGTAGTAGATACCAACTGCTTGTGATACGGTACCTCATATAGCACAAGATAACGAACCACTCCTCTAACAAGAGAATAGAACTAAAATACATGCATATCATCAGGTACAGACAGGTTTCCTCACAATGGTATGTGCCAACCTACGGTCCATGGGTCTATTCATAGGGTCTATGACAGTCAGATGGAAAACTCCTATCAGGAGGTATGGACAGGATGTGTGGAAATCATCAGAAATGGGGCATCACATTTCCTACCTAGTGTCCTTCGTACAGAGATCATTAATACTCTCATACATTGTGTAATTCAGCTACTTTTCATGCCCAATATCTATCATATGGTTGACTATGTCTTACTGTCAGGGTTTTGGACATATCTTTGGCCACTAGGGGCCCCATTGTATCTCTTTTTGGTTTTCAGTCTCTGTCATTATGTCCTATTGTTGTCACCTGTGCCTTGTTGCATGTTTGTCTATGTAAGTCACCCTTCTCCTGAGCAATTTGCTCAGTGTTTCCAGTGCCATGACCAAGTCTAGGTCTATCCTTTGCTGTGCCTCATCTGGATTCTATAGCTACCTTGTGAAACTGGTATGGTTCTTTTTGTTTTTTCTTGACTTTGAGCTTTGACATTTCTGAAAATTTTTGGATATTTCCTATGACAGTTTGGACATTCCTTTTCATCCAATAAAATATTTGCAGACATTGCACAGAACTGTCATCTGGTTTTCTGCATTTGGGTTCCCCATTTTGATCTGTTCCAGTTCTCACACTGGTTCTAACCCTGTGTTTCTGACACTTACATAGTTTAGAGCAGGACAGAGGTACACAAACTTAAGGTTTATTCACAAACATATGTACTTACACCAAGGACCAGCAGACATCACACAGAACAATGACCAACAAACAGACAGGGAACTCAGAAGACTAAATGCTGAGGTGATGAGGGGCAAATGAGACACCGGTGGGAAGACTAAACTAGACACAGGTGAAGTCAATGAACATAGAAACAGAATGAGTAGAACTTAAAGACAGTAAACACAGAAATACAACAACAGTCACGACAAAGGGCGTAGTCACACACACTCACCTAAAGGATTATTAGGAACACCATACTAATACTGTGTTTGACCCCCTTTCACCTTCAGAACTGCCTTAATTCTACGTGGCATTGATTCAACAATGTGCTGAAAGCATTCTTTAGAAATGTTGGCCCATATTGATAGGATAGCATCTTGCAGTTGATGGAGATTTGTGGGATGCACATCAAGGGCACGAAGCTCCCGTTCCACCACATCCCAAAGATGCTCTATTGGGTTGAGATCTGGTGACTGTGGGGGCCATTTCAGTACAGTGAACTCATTGTCATGTTCAAGAAACCAATTTGAAATGATTCGAGCTTTGTGACATGGTGCATTATCCTGCTGGAAGTAGCCATCAGAGGATGGATACATGGTGGTCATAAAGGGATGGACATGGTCAGAAACAATGCTCAGGTAGGCCGTGGCATTTAAACGATGCCCAATTGGCACTAAGGGGCCTAAAGTGTGCCAAGAAAACATCCCCCACACCATTACACCAACACCACCAGCCGGCACAGTGGTAACAAGGCATGATGGATCCATGTTCTCATTCTGTTTACGCCAAATTCTGATTCTACCATCTGAATGTCTCAACAGAAATCCAGACTCATCAGACCAGGCAACATTCTTCCAGTCTTCAACTGTCCAATTTTGGTGAGCTCGTGCAAATTGCATCCTCTTTTTTCTATTTATAGTGGAGTTGAGTGGTACTCAGTGGGGTCTTCTGCTGTTGTAGCCCATCCGCCTCAAGGTTGTGCGTGTTGTGGCTTCACAAATGCTTTGCTGCATACCTCGGTTGTAATGAGTGGCTATTTCAGTCAAAATTACAGTAGATATGCATCCCACTCTGTCACTCATAACACCTACACTTCCTTTGGACGTCATTCATTTCAACTTCCGGCCGCCAAAGACTGAAACTAATTGAAAAAGCTGCTGCATACTGGATGTTTTTCCCTTTTCACACCATTCTTTGTAAACCCTAGAAATGGTTGTGCGTGAAAATCCCAGTAACTGAGCAGATTGTGAAATACTCAGACTGGCCCGTCTGGCACCAACAACCATGCCACCCTCAAAATTGCTTAAATCACCTTTCTTTCCCATTCTGTCATTCAGTTTGGAGTTCAGGGGATTGTCTTGACCAGGACCACACCCCTAAATGCATTGAAGCAACTGCCATGTGATTGGTTGATTAAATAATTGCATTAATGAGAAATTGAACAGGTGTTCCTAATAATCCTTTAGGTGAGTGTATACAGAGGTTTGAGGGATTCAAATGGTGCATTGATTAGATAGAAGCTTGTTCTATTAATTTTTTTATGAGTATGGTATGATGAAAGTGACAAGCTTTTTCAATTAGTTTCAGTCTTTGGCGGACGGAAGTTGAAATGAATGACGTCCAAAGGAAGTGTAGGTGTTATGAGTGACAGAGTGGGATGCATATCTACTGTAATCCAGGTTATTATTGGAGTAGCAGATGTTAAATGTACTCTATGTAAGACTTGTTTTATTAAAATAGCTTTAAATAGCCATAATGAAATATTAGCAGACAAAATGCTCTGAAGATAATGTACATGAAAACCTGCGACCACAGGGAGCCTCTGGCCTCAGCAGAATGGCAGGTCCCCTTTGACTTTGTCAACCGTCACATCCTAATTAATGGACTCAGAAAACCAGGGTTCTCAGAGAACGTGTACCGTGCTGTCTGCACCTCAGCCGGTATTAGTTGTACCTCAAGGTTAGATCCATGAGCCAACCATCTTCTCTGTGTATATTCGTTTTGCTGCAGCTGTCGTCGGTAACTCCCCTCAGCCCGCTTCAGCTGATTATACCGTCCTGTATACAGGAAACATGTCTTCTCTGAACTCAACCGACCCCTCAATACCCAATAGAGAAATACAGGAGAAGTACAGCATAGCTCTTCAATTGAAGCCTAAATCCACTTGCCTGCCCTTCAAACACCCTCACCTTGAGTTTGAGTATGTTGTTGCCTACCAATACCTTGGTATATGGCTTGACTGCTCACTCTCCAACAATAACCATATCACCCACACCTAAGTTAAAGTTGAAATGACATTTTGAACACAGATCAACATTTTATAACCAGAAAGTTCTTTCTACATTCCTAAAGGATAATGAAAACGTTTATGAAAGAAACAAATTACTACAAATAATTTCTGAAAAGTGTGAAGTGAAATATTTGATTGTCACTATCTCAGAAATGTTTTTCACAATTTTTTATTTATCTTTAATTATATAAAGAAATCAACTGAGACAAAGGTGTCTTTTACAGCTGAGCCCTGTATTACAAAAATAAAAAAAACACACAGATATTAAGAAAAACAACCCCAATTGACAATATAAAGATGATGTCAATTGAATAATGATAAATGTACATTTCTTATAGGCACTAAAACATTTAACGTGATTGTTCTGAATGGCTTGTGGAATCCCCAGCACTCTCCAGTGTTTGAGCTTGTTTGATATTTGTTATTTTTCCAATTAATTTTCCAGAGGCAAGTGTCTTTGGCCAGGCCCAATGAAGACAGATTTTCAATAAGATTGAGAGATCCACTGTATGGAACATCTTTGACCGGTCAACAAAGTAACACAGCTTAATTTGTCATCTAAGGCTTTGACAATAGAAATAGAAATCTGATCTAAATGCAATTTTCTGATAAAATGGAACATAACTGTTTGTTTACCAATGCCTCCAGGATTTTAGCAAGGGAGGACAATTTAAAGACAAGGTGAAAGTTTCAGAGGACACTAGTGTCCTTATATTTATATGCAGTGGGAACACATGAGCAGTTTTCCAGATATCAGGGATACAATTTATATTTGATTCAATATATGCGTTAGGGTTCCAGAGAAAATAGAAGGAGCAACTAACCAATAAGCTTGGATCTAGCATATCTTAGAATTTATAACTAGTAATGAATCAAGGTGTCACAGTTGATATGCAGGACACGAGGCGCAGAGCTGGTATACATCCTTTTAATTGTAACCACAAAACCACAAATGGGGCGGCAAACAACGAGAACTGAAGCGCAACAAACAGACAGCTATCCACAAACTGAAGGTCCAAATGGGCAACTTAAATAGGGACCGCAATTAGAGACAACTTGGAGCAGCTTCCTCTAATTAACTGTTTTCCGGTATTTGGAAGGACATCTATTACAGGTAGATAGCTTATTTACATAGCAGTCTACTTTTGCCTTTCTAATGGGTTTCATACATTGATTTCTCAATGTCTTAAAGGTCTGCCAGTCCAAGCTAGAAGTTGGCTTTTTAGCATTTGCCCATGCTACATTTCTTTTATGTATAGCATGAGATATTTCAGAATTATATCAGGGATTGGATCCTAGCTGTATGTTCTGAAGACATTTCTCACAGATTCATCTTATGTCAAATTTATCATTCACAATTATGAAGTGTCACATTTCAGTGCTGTATTCTTGTCTGAATTCACTGATTAATCCATAGATAAGCCGAATGCAGACATCACCTCTGTTTCTATCCCGTTAGATTTGACAACAAAAAAAGAAGATAAATTACATAATTAAATCAGTAAACTTTAAACAAAAAACAAAAAAGCTCAATCAAAGTAAAAGTAAACCCAGGTAAAACGTCAATAAAAACGTACATTCTAGTCCCAAGGTCTCAACACACAAACATACACACACACCTGTACACACACACACTCACAGAGCCTTCCGTAGTGTGTAGTCAGAGGACTCCTTTCCCTTCACTGATCACTGCTAAACACAATGGAGAGGTTGTTTTATTCTGCCCGCCGTTCTCCAAAGAATTGCATCAAAAGTATAGACAGCTTTTCACGATGGCCAGGAATCAGTGTTTACCAACACACACAGACGGACACAGACAGAGACACAGACACAAGCAGATGTCATCAATGTGTAGTGAAGGTCTTCTGGAGCCTCAGCTGCTGTTTCTGTCTGTGTACGTCTCCATGGAAACAAACACATGTTTAATCACTCACTGGCACAGGGAAAAAATAAATATCCTCCACACTACCTGAAATATGGAAGCAGAGCAGGCAGAGCTCTAGGCCTAACTCCGCAGAGGAGAGAAGGAGAGAAGAGGGGTGAGGAGAGGGGTGAGGAGAGGGGTGAGGAGAGGGGGTGGGGAAAGGAAGGGGAGGGGAGGTGTGGAGGAAAAGGGATGAGATTCTGTTCATGTTGATTTTATCATAGTGAGATATTATTAATAATGGGAACCGGAAAAGAGAAACAGAGACCGAGAGAGGAAGACAGAGAGAGGAAGACAGAGAGAGGGGGAGACAGGGAGAGAGGAAGACTGAGAGAGGGAGACAGAGAGAGAGAGACGGAGAGAGAGGAGACCGAGACAGGAAGACAGAGAAAGGGAGACAGAGACAGGAAGAGAGGAAGACTGAGAGAGGGAGAGAGAGGGAGACAGAGAGAGGGGGAGACAGAGAGAGGGGGAGACAGGGAGAGGGGGAGACAGGGAGAGGGGGTATTATTAACTTCTTGACATTAGAGCCAAACTGTTGTCATGGCATCTCCCCTTCACCCACACCTCTGCTCTCCTCTCCTGATAAGCATCAGTTATAACATAACATAAGATATAACATCAGTTATTCACTATTCAGCCCAGTTCATCTTTATTATCTCTATTGTATATTCTTCATGTACTATCATCATTAGTGAAATCACAGCTAGGAGGAGCTAAGGAGCTAAGTCTGCGCATCATGAGAAAGAAATTATGTCTCTGGTGCTCTAGAATCTACATCTCCTCTCCTCCCTCTGGTGTTTTAGAATGCCTGGGGTGCTCTAGAATTTACATCTCCTTTCCTCCCTCTGGTGTGTTAGAATGCCTGGGGTGCTCTAGAATCTACATCTCCTCTCCTCCCTCTGGTGTTTTAGAATGCCTGGGGTGCTCTAGAATCTACATCTCCTCTCCTCCCTCTGGTGTGTTAGAATATTTGGGGTGCTCTAGAATCTACATCTCCTCTCCTCCCTCTGGTGTGTTAGAATATTTGGGGTGCTCTAGAATCTACACTTCCTCTCCTCTCACTGGTCTGTATTTTGGTCAATGCTGATTCAATAGCATCATGCAGTCACAGCAGATTTTGCTTCCATTCATGTTGTAGACTTCCTGTTTTACCTCATGGCGAAGGTGCTCAATTGGATTGAGATCTCGGGACTTGGCAGACCATTGGAATAGGCTATAGTCACTGTCATGTTGGTTGAACCATTACGAGATGCGCTTGGTCTACCAAGTTGGGACCCTACCATCTGTATGTCATAGCAGAACTCGAGATTCGTCAGACCAGGCAAAGTTTTTTTCCAATCTTCAGTTGTCCATTGTTGGTGCTTATAGTAGCCTCATCTTCCTGTTCTTAGCTGACAGGAGTGGAACCCGGGGAGGTCTCCTGCTACTGTAACCCATCCACTTCAAGGTTCGTGGTGTTTTGCATTCAGAGAAGCCCTTCTGTAGACCACTGTTCAATATCTGTGGCCTTTCGGTCAGCAGGAACGAATTCGGCCATTTTCCTCTGTTCTCTCTGATTACCAAGGTGTTACCACCCACAGAATTGACACTTACTGAATGTTTGTTGTTTATTGCGCCGTTGTCTTTAAACTCTAGCCTGTATTCGATGATAATCCCAGGATGTCAGCTGTTTCTGAGAACCCCCACGTCTGGCACCAGCCATTCTACAACGGTCAAAGTCACTCAGATGACACGTTGTCCCAATTCGAATGTCTAATGGTTGAGATCTGCTGTCAAAGTCACTCAGATGACACGTTGTCCCAATTCGAATGTCTAATGGTTGAGATCTGCTGTCAAAGTCACTCAGATGACACGTTGTCCCAATTCGAATGTCTAATGGTTGAGATCTGCTGTCAAAGTCACTCAGATGACACGTTGTCCCAATTCGAATGTCTAATGGTTGAGAAAGGTGAGAAAGAACTCTGTATCTGCTGTCAAAGCACCTGCTGCCACTGAACTGTTGTGTCCACAGTGTATTTGGAAGCAAATACTTGTGTCTTTGTGGACCTGCGAACTACACCCACCTAACAGCCTTGTGTCATTTGCCAGAACACACAGCTGAGTCCAAGCCCATTAGAGTCACCAAGAACATCCAAGAAAATCAGTCTTCCTCGACGACTCACTTCAATGCTATACATCAATATTGAATTTTATGTTATTATTCTGTTATTTGATGTTAAACAAAACCCCTTTGCTTGCAATGAAACAACCCTTTGCTGATTTATGGAAATAATGTTAGCATAATATTATACATGCAGTTGATGCTGCTATGTGTGATGTAGGATTAAATAAGATGAAGGAAAGCATATTGTGGAATCTTTCTTTGTGTTCACAGTCACTGCCACTGATAAACAAGTTGTAATTTATGTGAAAAATAAATTCTGTCATTGGGTCAGAAATAAGAGGATTCAGACCATCAACATCCCCTATTCGACCATGAGCCATAATCTCCTGTGTCAACTTCCTCTTCTGCCTGCATAAATCTGCATCCCCATGGAAAGCATCAAAGCCAACAGAGTTTGAGGTCTCTAAAGACACAGGTCGTGTCTGACCTTCACTGCCAGTCCCCCTCTATGGGCAGCCTGTTCTCTGATTCTCTGTGCTGCGTGTAGTTCTTTGTAACTTGACTACAATGTGCTCTTTCCCACAAAAAACAAAATCACACATGAAAGGGTATGGCCATGTCTCTTTTTTGTCTTGTTCTGGATTTTTGGTATGGGCCAACATTCTTTAGCACTTCCAGGAGCATCAGATCACCACAGAGCAATTCAAAACATTATTTTAACCTTAGTCAAATGTTAACTCTGCTGGTCAGTGGAACTTAATCCTGCCCAGAGGGGCCAGATGCACATACCAGCTAACATTAGTCGAACATCTTGGGCAGAAAGAAATGTGATTGATTCAGGTGAACATCCAATCAAAATGGGGAGGAAGCGGTGCTATCACATTTCTTTATGCACTCAGAAGATGTTTGAGTAAGTAAAGCTGTTATGTGCGGTCCACACTGACACACCCTGAAGTAAATAGATTTTTATTATTAAATAAATCACTCTGTTATCTAGGTCTTTTTATGATCATAACCATTTAACCATGAACCAGCTAAACTTTGTTTCTCAACTTCAGCTCCATTTATTATATCATAAACCACAACTTGAACAGATCTTCAAAAAGTAGATTCCCCATGGACTCCCCATGGACTCTCAATAGACTCCCCTCATAAACCAACAACACTCATCCATGATCATACTGATCACACACAATCACTGATCCATGATCATACTGATTCAACCAGTAACATTGATCCATGATCATACTGACTCAACCAGAAACACTGATCCATGATCATACTGACTCAACCAGAAACACTGATCCATGATCATACTGATTCAACCAGTAACACTGATCCATGATCATACTGATTCAACCAGTAACACTGATCCATGATCATACTGATTCAACCAGCAACACTGATCCATGATCATACTGATTCAACTAGAAACACTGATCCATGATCAAACTGATTCAACCAGCAACACTGATCCATGATCATACTGATTCACCTAGCAACACTGATCCATGATTATACTGATTCAACTAGCAACACTGATCCATGATCATACTGATTCAACCAGCAACACTGATCCATGATCACAATGATTCAACCAGCAACACTGATCCATGATCATCTTTTAATGGGCATTAGAATAATCCTTTGCATGTATCACTCATAAGCATATTACACTCATATGTATCTATAATACTCAATACTTCTACCATACTGTTCATACTCCCCATCCTACTCCTACATAAATGTATGTTAGTTTAAATTTGTATGTATATTACTGCCATACTTGCCATATCTATAATATTCAATACTACTACCAATATTGCTGCTAGTTTACAGTACTCTTTTTTAACTGGCTTATACATTCTTCTTCTTAACTCTCACTACATATTTGTCAGGTGCATTGTCACAAGAATTTCATTGGGCAGAATGACTCTGTGCTCTGTGCATTTGACAAATAAACCTAGGAAAACCTGAAACTACCATGGACTCTCCATGGACTCCCCATTGACTCCTCATTGATTCCCCATAGACTCCCCATTTACTCCTCATGGACTCCCCATGGACTCCTCATGGGATCCCCATGGACAGCCTCTGGGCTCCTTATGGACTCCCCATGGACTTCCTATAGACTCTCTATGCTAATGTTAACCATTAACACTTTGATGCGTACGATCACACCAGTGTGTTCAGCCTAGAATGGTCCCTGAAGCGTACGATCACACTGGTGTGATTAGAACGTATTGTTTAGAACACACCATTAGAACGTTTAGGTACGAGTGATGAAAAAATTGGCTGGTCAGACGGCGCTTTTATTCACTCACATTTAGCTCAAACAGTGTTTGTAACTTTATTTCATCGTTATAATTGTTTGAATATCACCCTGTGATATTTTTCTAAACAAAAATGCATAATGCGTCTGACGCAAAAACGCATGATATTGGCGACTACTGTAGAGCATCTTAGCATTTCACGATTCACAATCGGTCAAAATCGGTCAAAATCATTGTGTAAAAACCTTCTAGAGTTTACGTTACCCGTTTGTGAGCGCCACTATGCTTATTTATCAACCAAAGATAAATGAAGGTGAGTAACTCGGAGACCTGATGTTCATTTACATTTGCCATTTGTCTTTCGGACAGATTTGCCATCTTGGGAAAACTATGATTTGTCCCTCCCCAATATTTCACTGTAAAAATAACTATGTAATTCCCCAAAAAATTATAACATGCAATGAAAGCACTTATAGACACTTAATAGCGCATTTTTTAAGTTTCAAATGATTGCGACCCACTGCCCTTTGCCTCACAATGGTTTGATCCAGTCCTCAGCAGTGGCACGTCATGTAGTTACTACATAACTATACTGCGTGTGTGGGAATCTGAGGATGCTCTTGTAGGTGACTGACTTTAAGTAACTAGTTCAAACAAAGGATATGTTAGACATTTCTTTAGTTCTACCGCTCAATACAATGAGACACATAACCTCACCAATCTTCATTTTCGCTGCATTGAAATACAGGTCAAACTTTGTTAGCTAGCGATTAGCTGATGTACTTTAACACATCAACCAGTGTTTGCAGCTGTTTGAATGTAATGCAATGCACAGTGGGGAGAACAAGTATTTGATACACTGACGATTTTGCAGGTTTTCCAACATACAAAGCATGTAGAAGTCTGTAATATTTATCATAGGTACTCTTCAAATGTGAGTGACGGAATCTAAAATAAAAATCCAGAAAATCACATTGTATGATTTTTAAGTAATTCATTTGCATTTTATTGCATGACATAAGTATTTGATACATCAGAATAGCAGAACTTAATATTTGGTACAGAAACATTTGTTTGCAATAACAGAGATCATACGTTTCCTGTAGTTCTTGACCAGGTTTGCACACACTGCAGCAGGGATTTTGTTACCTTCTCTCCAAGCTGCTTGCCTATTGTCATGTAGCCCATCCCAGCCTTGTGCCGGTCTACAATTTTATCCCTGATGTCCTTACACAGCTCTCTGGTCTTGGCCATTGTGGAGAGGTTGGAGTCTGTTTGTTTGAGTTTGTGGACAGATGTCTTTTATACAGGTAACAAGTTCAAACAGGTGCAGTTAATACAGGTAATGAGTGGAGAACAGGAGGGCTTCTTAAAGAAAAACTAACAGGTCTGTGAGAGTCGGAATTCGTACTGGTTGGTAGGTGATCAAATACTTATGTCATGCAATAAAATGCAAATTAATGATTTAAAAATCATACAATGTGATTTTCTGGATTTTTGTTTTAGATTCCGTCTCTCACAGTTGAAGTGTACCTATGATAAAATTACAGACCTCTACAAGCTTTGTAAGTAGGAAAACCTGCAAAATCGAAGTAATTCAATGTGCTTTACAATGAAAAATATATGAGAAAAATAACATATAAAAACAAATACTCAAATGAAAACATCAAAGCAAATGAATACATCATAATTATAAAAAAATACAATAAGAATTTGTATATTTTCTTATATTTTATAATATAAGGCTAAACAGTGTGGTTAAATTTAAGTGCTCAGTCATAGGCACATGAGAAGAGAAGTGTTTTTAACCTGGATTTAAAAATTGATACGTTTGGGGCACGTCTAAGATCTTCTGGTAGTTTATTATAGTTTTGTACAGCATAAGTGCTAAACGCAGCTTCTCCATGTTTAGTTTGGACTCTGGGCTCTACTAGCTGACCTGTGTTCATGGATCTAAAAACCCTACTCGGTTTATATTCTGCAAACATTCGGGTCCTAAACCATTCAGAGATTTATAAACTAAAAGCACCACTTTGAAATCTATTCTGTAATTGACTGGAAGCCAATGCAAAGATTTAAGAACCGGAGTGATGTGCTCTGTTCTCTTAGTCCTGGTTAACATTCTAGCAGCAGCTAGAATTGGGACACCAAGCATTTGATTCTGGCTATATTCTTTAGATGATAGTTTGCTGTTTTGGTGACCGCTTTGATATGACTATTAAATGTGAGGTCTGAGTCAATCAAAACACCAAGATTACGCACTTGATCCCTGGTTTTAAGGGCCCGAGAATCCAGCTCTTTACTAATACTTGTTCTTTTATTTTTGTTGCCAAACACAATAATCTCATTTTAATCTTGGGTTATTTGTAGACAATTTTGGTTCATCCAGGTATTTATGTGCTCTATACAGTGGCACAGAGAGTCTATTGAGCTGTTGCTATATGGTTTGCCATATATATTTGAGTATCAACGGCATAGCTGTGGTAGTTAATGTTGTTGTTCTGTAGAATTTGGCCCAGCGGTAGCATATAGAGATTGAACAGAAGCGGTCCGAGAACTGATCCCTGTGGAACTCCACATGCCACCATTCATTATTACCAATGGTGACAAAGAAACTCCGGCCATCTAGGATCTGAGATCCGAACCAATCAAGGACTGTCCCAGAGAGTCCTACCCAATTTTCCAGCCTATCTATAAGTGACGTCCTGTAATCCACAATAAGTTCCTTGGTTTTCTTAGCATTGAGAGCCAGGTAGTTGATGGTAAAAAGTGATTACAAATGTATTTTGCATATTACTTTGACAGTTGTAATAGTGTGCTAATTAACATTAGTTACTTAGCCATGTTTGTCTTTGGTTGCTATATCCAGTTGTTACAGATGGCAATTAAAGTTAATGAATATCATACAATATCTAACCCAAACCATTTCCCAGAAGTAGATAAGTCTCCCTCTTCTTTCTCCTATTCCCTTCTACTCTTTTCCTTTCTACTCGTGCAATAAAATCAAATTAATTATTAAAACATTTGTTTTTCTGGATTTTTATTTTAGATTCAGTCACTCACAGTTGAAGAATACCTATGATAAAAATTACAGGCTTCTACATGCTTACTTGCTTGCTTAAACACCCACCAAAAGTAAACAACCACCTACTGTATACACCCACTTACTGTAAACAACAACCTACTGTTAACACCCACCTACTGTAAACACCCATCTATTGTATAATCCCACCTACTCTATACACCCACCTACTGTAAACACCCATCTACTGCAAGCACACAACTAATGTAATCACCCACCTACTGTACACAACCACCTACTGTTTCACCCACCTACTGTAAACTATCCTCTACTGTAAATTCCCCACTACTGTAAAAAGAAAAACAGTATATAATCTCACATTCAGTAAACACCCACATGTTGTATATTCCCAACTACTCTATAAACCTGCCTACTGTAAATACCCACCTACTGTAAACACCCACCTACTGTAAACAACCACTTACTGTGTAATCCCACCTACTGTATAATCCCACCTACTGTAATCACCCAATGTGTATATTCAATCTTAATGTAACATGATATTAATGCAACTATATAATAATGTAACCATGTAATAACCTAACCAGGTAATAATATAACTAGGCAACCATTTTGTAACCAGGTAACCACATAATATTGTAACCAGGTTACTGTGTAATAAGTGACCAGGTAGCTATGCAACCAGATTTCAATGTATCTACGTAATCAGGTACGCAGGTAACACTAAATAGCCATATACTGTGTTCAGAGAGACTTCTGGAACATTTTGCCCAAGGAAATAATTTTTATTCAGTTACCCATAATTGTACATTGCACTCTTACCATCTAATCATCCCCTCTCCTTCCACTTGTAACTTAAATGTATGCAGTCACTACTGTAATCATCTCAGGATACGAGCATCTGCTGAATGATTAAAATGTACTTTAAATATATTGACAATAATCTGCTTTAAATCATTTTTGCAAATAGTAAATCACAAACCATTTGCTCTAGAGTCACCAAAGCAACTTTCACATGGATGCTATAAGCTACGCTTCCATTCAAACCAAATGCTTAATAGCCAGTTGATGGGATATTTGTTTTAAAGATCGACAGTCTTATAGATAACTTGAATGAGCACAGCTTTCAGTGGCCTCCACTCCATCCTAAATCGCTTTCAATCTGTCTTGAGCGGGCTCTCTGGGGAAACAGCATGTCATCTGCAGTACAGCAGCTGCTCTGTGAGAGAAGCAAGTCTGTAGGCTTACAAGTTAATAACCCAACATCTCAAATGAGGGCGAAGGTGAGATTAATTACAGTAATTTGACTGTCAGTCAGTACTGTGTGAATTAAAATATGGGGTTGGGGAATAAGCAGCTCTCTTTGAATTAACTCCTCAGTTACACTAGATGTGGTTCAACTGGGGTAAATGCAGCTAAACAAGTGTGTCCGAATTCACAGGCACGATGTGTCACCCGAATATCGGTTGGGAACCAGCGGGAATGTGGCAACGTTCCCAAGAGGATGTGTGATGCAACGGAACGTGACAAGCTTCAACTTCAGCCGCGGCGACGCTGCACAGGCATGCCAGGCGAGTTTGTGTCAGTCATTAAAATAGAAGCAAGTGAATCACAGATGAGCATGAGGGGAAATGAATGAAACCAATATTACGCAGTGTTTGTTTCTTTCTGCCGGAAGGCTCTCCATCCCCTGTTATTTCAGATATGACACTGTGTCAACTTTGGATAAAACACAATTTATCAAAGAAAAGGTTGCTTGGTCCACAGATGGATGGCGGATGATGGTAAAGCATGCATTAGCAGGGTGACAGTAGGAACAACATTTGAATGAGGTCTAACCTTTTGTACGGACATCGAGAGAGGGCAGCTTGTCAAAGTATCTCATCTTCCCAGTCACCACTGCCTCACACACACACACACACCAGCATGTAAATAAAACACATACCTTTTGTGATGAATGAAATGTAGAAGTGAGAGGAGGAAGAGGAGAGATGGAAGTATCAGTCCTCAGTGACAACAGCCACACTGCCACACTATAAGGACGTTTTAAATTCCTCTCCTCTAGCCTCGCGCACTCATACCCTCGCCTGCTCTCCCTTCAGTCCGCGTTGACGTTTTAAATTCCTCTCCTCTAGCCTCGCGCACTCATACCCTCGCCTGCTCTCCCTTCAGTCTGTGTGTTTGTGTGTTCCTACCTGAAGGACATTTCCCACCAATCCAGCGAGCTGCCAGGGTTTCATTGTGGTCAGGGCTGAGACACGAATATTCTGTAAAAAGTGCCTCCTGCTTGCTTTTCTCTTAGCCTTTCTTTCTCGGCGGATTGCACCGGGAATAAGATAGCAGTGAGAGAGAGATGGACCTAGAGAAAAAAAAGAGAGGTGGAGAAGAAAGAGTATAGATTTAGAAAGCGTGAGTGAGAAAAAGAGTGTGAAGGAGAGACAGATAAAGGTAGAGAGTGAGCGAGAGCAAGGAAGGGAGGAATTGAGAGGCAGAGGTAGAAAAAGAGAGGTAGATAGAGTGAGGGAGAGGGACAGGTAGAATGAATGAGGTACAGAGAGAGAGAGAGGGAGGTGAAGAGAGAGGGAGGTGAAGAGAGAGGGAATAAGAGAGAGAGACAAGTAGAAACAATGAGCTACAGAGAGAGAGTGGGAGGTGAAGAGAGCGGGGGAGATAGCGGTATATGGAGACACAGCGTGAGGGGCAACCGCGTGCTGCCAATGTAAATGACTGTCACTCCTGTCCCCCCACTGGCCGGTTTGTTTCAGCGTGCCGTCAACCTCCGGCCGCTGCTAGTAGAAATGTCTACCTTTTGAAACATGGTAAACAGAGACAGAGCTGAAGAACGGTAGGAAGAGAGGAGAGAGATTAAGAGAGAGACAGAGAAAAGTGAGAGAGGTGGTCGAAAAGAGAAAGAGATTGAGGTAGAGGGAAGGACAGCTTAAGACAGAGAGACAAAGTGAGAGAGATTGAGGTAGAGCCAATGGAAGAATAAGAGAGATGAGATGAACATGAGATGTGTAGAGAGAATTAATGGAAGGCTAACCTGTGCTAATGTAATCATGTGTTTCTAAGGCCAATAAAGCCCATTTGAAATGAAATAGAAAAATGCACAAAAAGAGAGTGGGTGAAGGTGAACGAACAATTAGTAATTCAGTAACCTCTACCCAATGTAGGCCCGTGCATATTGAGTCTCTGCCGTCCCTCTTGAGTATTCATTTGAATCATAATGTGGTAGACTTGTGATTGCAGCGTACAGTGGGGAGAACAGTGGGAAGTATTTGATACACTGCCGATTTTGCAGGTTTTCCTACTTACAAAGCATGTAGAGGTCTGTCATTATATCATAGGTACACTTCAACTGTGAGAGACGGAATCTAAAACAAAAATCCAGAAAATCACATTGTATGATTTTGAAATCATTAAATGGTATTTTATTGCATGACATAAGTATTTGATCACCTACCAACCAGTACGAATTCCGGCTCTCACAGACCTGTTAGTTTTTCTTTAAGAAGCCCTCATGTTCTCCACTCATTACCTGTATTAACTGAGCCTGTTTGAACTCGTTACCTGTATAAAAGACACCTGTCCACACACTCAATCAAACAGACTCCAACCTCTCCACAATGGCTAAGACCAGAGAGCTGTGTAAGGACATCAGGGATATAATTGTAGACCTGCACAAGGCTGGGATGGACTACAGGAAGATAGGCAAGCAGCTTGGAGAGAAGGTAACAACTTTTGGTGTAATTATTAGAAAATGGAAGAAGTTCAAGATGACGGTCAATCTCCCTCGGTCTGGGGCTCCATGCAAGAGCTCACCTCGTGGGTCATCAACGATCATGAGGAAGGTGAGGGATCAGCCCAGAACTACACGGTAGGACCTGGTCAATGACCTGAAGAGAGCTGGGACCACAGTCTCAAAGAAAACCATTAGTTACACACTATACCGTCATGGATTAAAATCATGCAGCGCACACAAGGTCCCCCTGCTCAAGCCAGCGCATGTCCAGGCCCGTCTGAAGTTTGCCAATGACCATATGGATGATCCAGAGGAGGAATGGGAGAAGGTCATGTGGTCTGATGAGACAAAAATAGAGCATTTTGGTCTAAACTCCACTTGCCGTGTTTGGAGGAAGAAGAAGGATGAGTACAACCCCAAGAACACCATCCCAACCATGAAGCATGGAGGTGGAAACATCATTCTTTGGGGATGCTTTTCTGCAAAGGGGACAGGACGACTGCACCGTATTGAGGGGAGGATGGATGGGGCCATGTATCGCGAAATCTTGGCCAACAACCTCCTTCCCTCAGTAAGAGCATTGAAGATGGGTCGTGGCTGGGTCTTCAAGCATGACAATGACCTGAAACACACAGCCAGGACAACTAAGGAGTGGCTCCGTAAGAAGCATCTCAAGGTCCTGGAGTGGCCTTGCCAGTCTCCAGACCTGAACCCAATAGAAAATATTTGGAGGGAGCTGAAAGTCCGTATTGCCCAGCCACAGCCCCGAAACCTGAAGGATCTGGAGAAGGTCTGTATGGAGGAGTGGGCCAAAATCCCTGCTGCAGTGTGTGCAAACCTGGTCAAGAACTACAGGAAACGTATGATCTCTGTAATTGCAAACAAATGTTTCTATACCAAATATAAAGTTTTGCTTTTTTGATGTATCAAATACTTATGTCATGCAATAAAATGCAAATTAATTACTTAAGAATCATACAATGTGATATTCTGGATTTTGTTTTTAGATTCCATCACTCACAGTTGAATAGTAACTATGATAAATATTACAGACTTCTACATGCTTTGTAAGTGGAAAAACCTGCAAAATCTGCAGTGTATCAAATACTCCCCACTGTACATGTGATGACATCACCAAATCAAACTGTGTGAGAGAGAGACAGACAAAACTGATTTGACTAATTGCTCAGACCCATGTCTGCTTACAAACTATCCAACCGACTTTAGGAAATGCCTTTACTGTACGAGGCAGAGCCACGAGCTGGAATGTCTTAACGGGGGAGTGACAGTTTGCCACCATAGCTCTGATGACCCCCTAACCCTCTGAAGCTACCCTAATCCTCTGATGGCCCCCTAACCCTCTGAAGCTACCCTAATCCTCTGATGACCCCCTAACCCTCTGAAGCTACCCTAATCCTCTGATGACCCCCTAATCCTCTGAAGCTACCCTAATCCTCTGATGACCCCCTAACCCTCTGAAGCTACCCTAATCCTCTGATGACCCCCTAACCCTCTGAAGCTACCCTAATCCTCTGATGACCCCCTAACCCTCTGAAGCTACCCTAATCCTCTGATGACCCCCTAACCCTCTGAAGCTACCCTAATCCTCTGATGGCCCCCTAACCCTCTGAAGGTACAGTACCCTACATTTATGATGGTACCCTAACCCTCTGAAGGTACAGTACCCTACATTTATGATGGTACCCTAACCCTCTGAAGTTACCAATGTGTACAACTGAGCTGTTAAGAGCATCTTGCAACAAGCAGGCAAGGCAGGTAGTAGATGAGAAATTTGGAGAGCTACAGCAAAATGCTCTGTTGTTCTGTAGCTATAGAAGATGACGTGTTGCAACAGGCTCTTCTAATAATCTGGTATTCTGGGCTTATTGAGAGATGTAGTGCATTCCTCTTTTCAACCACTCAGGCTTATATGTGACCTTACCAAGTTTATAACTGACCTTGATTTGAAGCAGCTTTGCTGTTCTGTCTTCCTGGGTGTGTAAGGATTATTCTGACTCCCAGCTGTGTATCCTGTTCTGTCTTCCTGGGTGTGTAAGGATTATTCTGACTCCCAGCTGTGTATCCTGTTCTGTCTTCCTGGATGTGTAAGGATGAGTCTGACTCCCAGCTGTGTATCCTGTTCAGTCTTCCTGGATGTGTAAGGATGAGTCTGACTCCCAGCTGTGTATCCTGTTCAGTCTTCCTGGATGTGTAAGGATTATTCTGACTCCCAGCTGTGTATCCTGTTCAGTCTTCCTGGGTGTGTAAGGATTATTCTGACTCCCAGCTGTGTATCCTGTTCAGTCTTCCTGGATGTGTAAGGATTATTCTGACTCCCAGCTGTATTTCCTGTTCTGTCTTCCTGGATGTGTAAGGATTATTCTGACTCCCAGCTGTGTATCCTGTTCTGTCTTCCTGGATGTGTAAGGATTATTCTGACTCCCAGCTGTGTATCCTGTTCAGTCTTCCTGGATGTGTAAGGATGAGTCTGACTCCCAGCTGTGTATCCTGTTCTGTCTTCCTGGATGTGTAAGGATGAGTCTGACTCCCAGCTGTGTATCCTGTTCAGTCTTCCTGGATGTGTAAGGATTATTCTGACTCCCAGCTGTGTATCCTGTTCAGTCTTCCTGGATGTGTAAGGATTATTCTGACTCCCAGCTGTGTATCCTGTTCAGTCTTCCTGGATGTGTAAGGATTAGTCTCCTAGCTGTGTATCCTGTTCAGTCTTCCTGGATGTGTAAGGATTAGTCTCCTAGCTGTGTATCCTGTTCAGTCTTCCTGGATGTGTAAGGATGAGTCTGACTCCCAGCTGTGTATCCTGTTCAGTCTTCCTGGATGTGTAAGGATTATTCTGACTCCCAGCTGTGTATCCTGTTCTGTCTTCCTGGATGTGTAAGGATGAGTCTGACTCCCAGCTGTGTATCCTGTTCTGTCTTCCTGGATGTGTAAGGATGAGTCTGACTCCCAGCTGTGTATCCTGTTCTGTCTTCCTGGATGTGTAAGGATGAGTCTGACTCCCAGCTGTGTATCCTGTTCTGTCTTCCTGGATGTGTAAGGATTAGTCTCCTAGCTGTGTATCCTGTTCAGTCTTCCTGGATGTGTAAGGATTAGTCTCCTAGCTGTGTATCCTGTTCAGTCTTCCTGGATGTGTAAGGATGAGTCTGACTCCCAGCTGTGTATCCTGTTCAGTCTTCCTGGATGTGTAAGGATGAGTCTGACTCCCAGCTGTGTATCCTGTTCTGTCTTCCTGGATGTGTAAGGATGAGTCTGACTCCCAGCTGTATTTCCTGTTCTGTCTTCCTGGATGTGTAAGGATGAGTCTGACTCCTAGCTGTATATCCTGTTCTGTCTTCCTGGATGTGTAAGGATGAGTCTGACTCCCAGCTGTGTATCCTGTTCTGTCTTCCTGGATGTGTAAGGATGAGTCTGACTCCTAGCTGTATATCCTGTTCTGTCTTCCTGGATGTGTAAGGATGAGTCTGACTCCCAGCTGTGTATCCTGTTCTGTCTTCCTGGATGTGTAAGGATGAGTCTGACTCCCAGCTGTGTATCCTGTTCTGTCTTCCTGGATGTGTAAGGATTAGTCTCCTAGCTGTGTATCCTGTTCAGTCTTCCTGGATGTGTAAGGATTAGTCTCCTAGCTGTGTATCCTGTTCAGTCTTCCTGGATGTGTAAGGATGAGTCTGACTCCCAGCTGTGTATCCTGTTCAGTCTTCCTGGATGTGTAAGGATGAGTCTGACTCCCAGCTGTGTATCCTGTTCTGTCTTCCTGGATGTGTAAGGATGAGTCTGACTCCCAGCTGTATTTCCTGTTCTGTCTTCCTGGATGTGTAAGGATGAGTCTGACTCCTAGCTGTATATCCTGTTCTGTCTTCCTGGATGTGTAAGGATGAGTCTGACTCCCAGCTGTGTATCCTGTTCTGTCTTCCTGGATGTGTAAGGATGAGTCTGACTCCTAGCTGTATATCCTGTTCTGTCTTCCTGGATGTGTAAGGATGAGTCTGACTCCCAGCTGTGTATCCTGTTCTGTCTTCCTGGATGTGTAAGGATTAGTCTCCTAGCTGTGTATCCTGTTCTGTCTTCCTGGATGTGCTAGTCAAGCAGCAATGTCAGAGGATTGGACAGCGTAACAGCACGTACTGTAACATGGACCAGAGAAATTAATGTTCTCTGATGTTCCCGACACGTTCATTCCTGACCACATTAGGATGTCAGATACTCCAACATGTTCATTACTCATCACATTAGGAAATCAGATGCTCCAACATGTTCATTACTCATCACATTAGGAAATCAGATGCTCCAACATGTTCATTACTCATCACATTAGGAAATCAGATACTCCAACATGTTCATTACTCATCACATTAGGAAATCAGATGCTCCAACATGTTCATTAATCATCACATTAGGAAGTCAGATGCTCCAACATGTTCATTACTCACTACATTAGGATGTCAGATGCTCCAACATGTTCATTATTCATCACATTAGGAAGTCAGATGCTCCAACATGTTCATTACTCACCACATTATGATGTCAGATGCTCCAACATGTTTATTACTCACCACATTAGGATGTCAGATGCTCCAACACGTTCATTACTCACCACGTTAGGATGTCAGATGCTCCAACATGTTCATTACTCATCACATTAGGAAGTCAGATGCTCCAACACGTTCATTACTCATCACATTAGGAAGTCAGATGCTCTAACATGTTTATTACTCACCACATTAGGATGTCAGATGCTCCAACATGTTCATTACTCACTACATTATGATGTCAGATACTCCAACATGTTCATTATTCATCACATTAGGAAGTCAGATGCTCCAACACGTTCATTACTCACTACATTATGATGTCAGATACTCCAACATGTTCATTATTCATCACATTAGGAAGTCAGATGCTCCAACACGTTCATTACTCACTACATTATGATGTCAGATACTCCAACATGTTCATTATTCATCACATTAGAAAGTCAGATGCTCCAACATTCATTACTCATCACATTAGGAAGTCAGACTTAAAAAAAACGTTGCCTGGTCTGATGAATCTTGATTTCTGCTGCTATATTCAGATGGTCAGAACATGGATCCATCCTGCTTTTTATCAACAGTTTACAATGAAAGTTTTGGTGTAATGGTTTTGGGGGATATTTTCTTGGTACCAATTTAGCATTGTTTAAATGCCACAGCCTACCTGAGCATTGTTGCTGCCCACGTCCACTCCTTTATGACCACAGTGTACCCATGTTCTAATGGCTAGTTCCATCAGGATAATGTCATCATGTAACCTGTAATTCCATGTAACATGTCATCATATCAAACTGGTAAATTAAACATGACAATGAGTTCACTGGACTCAAATGGTCTCTACAGTCAACTGATCTCAATCCAATAGAGCACCTTTGGGATTTGGTTTTGGGAAAGGGGAGATTTTACATCATGGATGTTGTAAAACCAAAGATTCACATCATGGATGTTGTAGAACTGGAGATTCACATCATGGATGTGCTATAATATCAATATGGACCAAGATCTCTGAGGAATGTTTCCAGCACCTTGTTGAATTCATGTCAAAGAATTAAGGCAGTTCTGAAGGCAAAATGGGGTCCAACCCAGTACTAGCAAGGCGTACCTAATGATGTGGGCGATGAGTGTATATTCACTCAGATATTTTATATTAAAAGTCTTAATGCAATCTCAGAATGCCAGCGATGCTTAGAGATGAGTCCACTATAACCCAGTATCCCCTAGTAATTTAAAATGAAGTAATCATCACTATGATTTCCTTCACAATATCCAGAGAAACTACTGGATGACAGTTACAAAGATCGGACGATATGCAACTCAATTCTCTTATAGCGTCATTGCAGAGGGTGGCAATGTGTTGGCAATGTAAACAATGAGGACACAGGGAAAGCCTTGTCTGTGAGGTCGTGGAGGAGGGCCTCTAGGCATCTTTATGTGCCTGAGGCACAGTCAGGACCTGACCTCTAGGCATCTCTGTGTTACTGTTTTGGTTGTCCCCAATTGGAGGCAGCTGCGCTTCATTGCCTTTAATTGGGGACCCTATTTAAGTTGCTTTTGAGTTCACTTGTGGATCATTGTTTGCACCTAACGTGTTTGCTTTCTGTTACACATCATTTCTCGGTTGTGCCTTGCCTTTGATTGTTTTCTGTTCTGTTTTGCAAGAAAGAGGTGAGAGTCCTGTTTGAGCTTATGGCAGTATGTCCCACACTGGAACACGTGCAGAGAAACCTGAAATAATTTCAGCAAGACTTAATTAAAAAAGGAGCAGAGCAGGACCAAGAGGGGGAGATCAACAGTTGTCTGGAAGAGCTAGCTGCACCAGGAGTTCAGGTGACAAAAAGCCAAACAGAAGGAAAAACAGCTGAAGGAGGAGGTGAGAGTAACCATTAGGAGTCTTGTGCTATTTTGGCAGTTTTGTTGTACTTTTGATTGTGCCTTAAATACTAAATTAAACATGTTTACCATACTAATGTTTTTGTGTTTTTTTTCAGCACAACATTACCTATACGACATGACAATTAGTTTTTCACTATGACATACTGTCTCAACATCCTGGACCCAAAATCACACAAAAAACACAATCTGATCTGAAAAATTATTAATTCATCAGAAATGTTTCTGTTTAGTTTTATGACAAAAAAATAAAACTATATTAAAATAAATGCAACGCCTGTACCATCCTGTCTTGCATTATTTTACTCATGCGTAAATACGATTTTTATAGCAAATGTAAATGATCCTATCTACGTTTTTACTTGGTCTATCAACATAAAACAAAACTAGAATGGAGTGTCAAGCCAGCACTTTCGACAGAAGTGGACAGTAGTGCTCAACGTGACTTCGTTTTTATGCTTCAACAGCTTAAACCGGTCATGTGATCGGCGACTTGTAAGGGTTTAAGCAGGAGAAAGATGAACATCCATTCCAAATAACAGCTCTAAGAGTGGTGTTTGCAATACCCAGAGTAGTGAGTAATAAAATGAAAACAATGAGCTAGACTATATCTTGTCTTCATGTCGACACTCTTGTCTTCGTATGTTCTCTTCACCCTTCCCATTATTTAATGTCCTGCATCAATATAATTATTGTGATGCCATTCACCTAGACGACACGGTAACAACCCCTCCTCATCTTTAGATTTCAAGTTAATTAAATATGTCATAGCGCTGAATATTGGTCTATCTCAGCCTCCCCTCCTAACCTCAAGGTTAATGTACTGAATAAAAGTATGCCCTTTGAGATAACGTATATAGCCCGGAATTAAATTGTATCTGCACGGAGACATGGATCCCCCCAGAAAACACCAGTACCCCTGCCACCCTTTCTTCATCCGACCACGTGTTCTCTCAAACCCCAAGAACATCCGGGCAACAGGGTTTTGACACAGGTATTCTTATCTCTCCCTAGTGGAGATTCTCTTTACACTTTTCCTCTTTCCATATCCTCATTTGAATTCCATGCTGTCACTACCACTAACCCACTAGAGCTTAACATTCCTGTCATCTATCGTCCATTAGGGGGCATTAGGAGAGCTCTTAATGTGCTTGACACTTAGTTAATCTTATTCCCAGATGATGACTCACCACTCACAGTGATAGGTGACTTTAACCTTCCAACACCTGTCTTTGATTCATTTCTGTCAACATTTCTTTTCTAACTCCTTTCCTCCTTTGACCTCGCCCTCTCCCAGTCCTCTCCCACCAACAAGGCAGGCGATGCCCTTGATCTTATCCCCACGAGATGCTGTAACCCAGTTGATCTTACTGCAACTCCACTCCAGGTCTCTGATCACTACTTTGTCTCATTCTCTCTCGTCTTCTAACCCTGCTAACTCAAACTTCTTCCCAGATAGTAATGCGTAATATCCGTTCCCTCTTTCTCTCTACTCGCTCTTTTTCTATTTTATCATCTCTCTCTTCTACAAACTCCTTTTCCCTCCTGTCACCCAAGTCTTCCTCCTCAACACTACTCTCTTCTCTTTCTCAGCTTTCCCCTCCCACTTTGCTGACTGACTCACTCACTGAGAGCTCACTGAACAGGGCTGCGGGCTGATGAGCGTAATTGGAGCCAATTTCTATCAGTCTAAATTTCAAGCACCTGCCTCTCAACCCAGGAAACTCTTTGCCACCTTTTCCTCTCTCCTAAATTCCCCACCTCCTTCTTTCCTATCGATAGATGACCTGGCCAATCATTTCTAAATGAAGGTTGACAAGATTCTTTCACTTTCTTTCACTCAACCTGTTCAGGCTTCTGTCCCCACCGTCAGTGAACTAGCTTATTCCTTGACTTCTTCTCTCCCCTCTCTTCAAAATCCTGTGTCTAGTGACGTCTGGGTGTCCGAAAACCTGTCCTCTTGACCAAATCCCTTCCTCCCTCCTCCAGACCATCTCTGTAGACCTTTCACCTTACCCAACTTTCCTCATCAGCACAGCCCCACTTCTCAACAAACCAACTCTAAATCCCTCTGATGTCCAAACCTAACGACCGGTATCCCTTCTTCCTTTTCTTTCTAAAATGCTTGAGCATGCTATTTATAACCAACTGTCTTATCTGTCCCAGAACAAACTTCTGGACCCTAACTAATCAGGTTTCAAGACAGGTCACTCGACCGAGACCGCTCTTCTCTGTGCGACTCGCCCTTAGTACTGGTGTACCCCAGGGATCAGGCCTTGGCCCACTCCTCTTTTCTCTCTACACAAGGTCACTTGACACTGTCATATCCACACATGGCCTGTCATATCATTGCTACGCCAAGCTATTCTTCTCATTCTCCCTTCAAAATTCCCAGGTTGCAACACGTATCTGCATGCCTGGCAGACATCTCAGCTTGAATATCAGCCCACCCCCTCAAGCTTAACCTTGATAAGATGGAGCTACTCATCTTTCCAGGGAAGGCCTGCCCGCTCCAAAATCTATCGATCATGGTTGACAGCTCCACAGTGGTCCCCTCACAGAGCACAAAGAAGCCTGGCATGACACTCGACAAGAACCTGTTATTCTCTGCAACATAAAAGCAAGCTTGTATATTCATGCTGTACAACATCTGCAAAATACGACCCTACCTTACACAGGAAGTGGCTCAGGTTCTGAACCAGTCACTTGTCATCTTTCGTCTGATCTATTGCAACACTGTTGGCTGGGCTCCCCACTTGTGTCACCAAGCCCCTGCAACTTATCCAGAACGCTGCAGCCTGTCTTGTGTTCAACCTTCCCAAATTCCCCCATGTCACCTCTCTCCTCCAGAAGCTCCATTGGCTTCATGTAGAAGCTCTCATCCACTACAGGACCATGGTGTTTGTCTATGGAGCAATAACAGGACCATAGTGTTTGTCTATGGAGCAGTAACAGGACTATGGTGTTTGTCTTTGGAGCAGCAAAGGAAACTGCACCTCCCTACATGCAGGCTGTGTTTAAACCCTATAACCCTTCCAGTACACTCCGATCTGCCTCTTCATGTCTTTTGGGCACTCAACCCTCACGGGTGGGCAGCTCCCACTCAGCCAAGGCAAACCTCTTCTCTGTCTTGGCACCTCATTAGTGGAACAAACCCCTTGAAGCCAGGACAGCAGAGTCCCTGCCAATCTTCCAAAAGTGGCAGAAATCGTATTTAACTTGTGTATCCCCCTCAACCACACAACCCGAAAAAAAGAATGCAGTCCCTGTGAACACAAGAACATTGCCTGTAAACGGGGTGATGAGATTCAATTTACAGAACGTTTCAGTTTACATTTGCAAAGACAAACACTTGAAATTGCACCTTCACCAGCCACTTATCAGTGATAACCAGAAATTATCCTAAACATATGAGAATCATGGTATTACAGAGGGAATATATATTGTTGTGTGAAGGCAGAAAAGTACAGAGTGGCTATACATTTCTGAAATACAATACTTGGAACATCTCAAAGGGGAATCAAACAGGGTCAGAATATTGAAGAACAGGGATGTCCCCACTACACCACAGGGACTACTGGTGGTACTGGCAGCTCTCTATCCTCTCCAAATGTATATTTTACCCCAGACATTACAATTTTGCTGAGATAAAGTGGGCAACAAAACGTTTGTAACGGAACTAAAGTCTACTGTTGTACAAAGACTATTATAGATGGCTAGCTAATAGCTATACATCCTACATTATAAAGAAATCAATTACTCCAATCACTCCATGGCTGGTTCCTTTCTTTGGAAAACAATAACAGCATAAAAGGGTCACATAATACAATTATTCTCGCAAATAAATGACAATCATGGTATTTCACATATGTATTGTTGTGTGAAGGCTGAAAAGCACCCAGTGGAAAAGCATTTACAAGACACAGAATTTGGAACATCTGAGAAGGGAATCGAACTGGGGTCACAATATTGAAGGACCGGGATGTTCCCACTACACTACAGGGCTGGCTGACAGACTGAATAGTCCCATCGGGTTGTGATCTATAATAACCGAAATAGCACAGATGCATATTTTGAAAATCCACCAGAAACAATTACAATAATATAACTTTTAAAGACAATGGTCCAGTCGTCCTTTACAACAATTGTCATCCAAATCCATTCAGCTGTTTCGGAGGAAATGTCATTTAAGTGTGTTTTGATCAACAGCAAAATCGTGAGAAACATCGGTTATGTTTATAGCACACCCAAGTGTTCTTTCTATATGGGAGTTTTCCTGTCCATTCCTAGCAGAAACATTTACGAGTACGATTAGTTTCGTAGCTGTTTGATGTTCCATTTGGCTTTAATGGACGTCTACAGTCATAAACCCGCCCAGCTCAAGTTCATTAGCTGATTTCGGCCATACTATTTGAGATAAACTTTTCTTATACAACTTTTAAAGATAATGCTTCAAAGGTACTTCACACCAAACGGCATGCAAATCCGTTCAGCGGTCTCGGAGGAGATGTCGTTAACAAGGTTTTCACAGATTTCAAAATGGAGGAAAATCCAAGGGGCAAATTTGAAAGACCCCGGATACTTTTTTGGTCAGCATGAGAAGGGGTATATCTGGAACTTGGTTGTGTGTCTCTACGACATTCGGTTCATGAGACCGAGCTATGGACCTCTGAAAATGGCCCTGGAGAATAATAATAATAATAAATATAGCTGCAAGCAGCGATTAAGGGGACCAAGTAATGACAAAAGGAAACTTTGAAGACCCTCGGAATGTATGTTACTGTAACTAAGCAATTGTCTTTACATTTGCAACTTCAATTAAAGCTGCAAGCAGCATTTAGTGGGTCTTAGCATTTAGTTAGCATGAAAATTATGCAATATGGTATGTAGGGTAAAAGAAACTGCACACGTGTAAAAACATTAAGCCAATATTAGATGTTTTTTCCTGTCCAATTGTGACCCCATGTAGATTTTTACATACTTGAAGATCTTCATACATAGATACCAAATGTCAAACTACATCAAGATTGGTCATTTGCTGCCATATGTGTGGTGTTTTAAGTGTTTTTCAAAATAACTAAGATGGCTGAAAATCGATGGTGATTTTTTTGTGTCTCAATGGCAAAAATGTACATAGTGAGGAGATACACCTATGGACTGTCAAAAGGAATGGGTGTGGTGAACTTTCAAAAAGTCCAACTTCACAGGCTTGTGCCACCATGAGGCTGATTGGCATGTCCACTGCACCAGAAGTTGTGTTTCTTGACGCTTTACTATATTAATATGGGTACCTTTACACCATTTTAACTCACAGGAATTTGGGGACTGAATGCTGCCATATTGTTTCATATAGAACATTTAAATATCATTGTCCAAAGAACCTTCACAAGTATACAGCATGCCAATCCGTTCCATGATATCAGAGTAGATGGTGTTTAGGTAATTTTACTTAATTCACTTATTGCGGTCAAATCGTTTGAAATATCAAAATTCCAAATAATTCAATTGAAGATATTGGTCCCAGGGTCCCAAACGGCGTGCAAATCCGTTCAGTGGTCACAAAAGAGATGTCCTTAAAGTGTGTATTTTACAGTCCATAAATGCTCAAAGTTTTCAATGTCGTTATAGCGCATGATCTATTTGGTGTGTTTCTATTAACGGTGGAGAGATGTCGTTAACGTGTTTTTCACCAAATTCAAGATGGAGGAAAATCCAAGCGGCGAATTTGAAAGACCCCAGAGACTTATTTGGTCAACATGAGAAAGGGCATGTATGAAACTTGGCTCCATGACTCTATGACCTTCGGTTCATGAGATATGCATGCTCAAACCTTCAACATTTGACTAAGGCCCTTCGGGCCTCTCATGGCAACAAGTATGCAAAGTTTCATGCAAATTGAGCCACATATGGCCGAGTTACGGGCCTCTGAAAAATGGCCCGGAGAAAAATAATAATAATAATACCATACCATACCATACCATCTTCTTCCGCTTATCCGGGGCCGGGTCGCGGGGGCAGCAGTCTAAGCAGGGATGCCCAGACTTCCCTCTCCCCAGACACTTCCTCCAGCTCTTCCGGGGGGACACCGAGGCGTTCCCAGGCCAGCCGGGAGACATAGTCCCTCCAGCGTGTCCTAGGTCTTCCCCGGGGTCTCCTCCCGGTGGGACGGGACCAGAACACCTTCCCAGGAAGTTTCGGAGACATCCGAAACAGATGCCCAAGCCACCTCAGCTGACCCCTCTCGATGTGGAGGAGCAGCGGCTCTACTCTGAGCTCCTCCCGGGTGACCGAGCTTCTCACCCTATCTCTAAGGGATCGCCCAGCCACCCTGCGGAGAAAGCTCATTTCGGCCGCCTGTATCCGGGATCTTGTCCTTTCGGTCATGACCCAAAGCTCAGGAACGTAGATTGACCGGTAAATCGAGAGCTTCGCCTTGCGGCTCAGCTATTTCTTCACCACGACAGACCGATACATCAACCGCATTACTGCAGAAGCTGCACCGATCCGTCTGTCAATCTCCCGTTCCTTCCTTCCCTTACTCGGGAACAGATACTTAAACTCCTCCACTTGAGGCAGGCACTCTCCACCAACCTGAAGTGGGCAAGCCACCCTTTTCCGACTAAGGACCATGGCCTCGGATTTTGAGGTACTGATTTTCATCCCCACCGCTTCACACTCGGCTGCAAACCGTCCAAGTGCATGCTGAAGGTCCTGGCTTGAAGGGGCCAACACGACAACATCATCCGCAAAGAGCAGAGACGAAATCGTGTGGTCCCCAAACCTGAAACCCTCCAGCCCCTGGCTGCGCCTAGAAATTCTGTCCATAAAAATTACGAACAGAACCGGTGACAAAGGGCAGCCCTGCCGGAGTCCAACATGCACAGGGAACAAGTCTGACTTACTGCCGGCAATGCGGACCAAGCTCCTGCTTCGGTCGTACAGGGACCTGACAGCCCTTAGCAAGGAACCCAGGACCCCATATTCCCGAAGCACCCTCCACAGGATGCCACGAGGGACACAGTCGAATGCCTTCTCCAAATCCACAAAACACATGTGGATTGGTTGGGCAAACTCCCATGAACCCTCCATCACCCTGTAGAGGGTATAGAGCTGGTCCAGTGTTCCACGGCCTGGACGAAAACCACACTGTTCCTCCTGAATCCGAGGTTCTACTATCGGCCGTATTCTCCTCTCCAGAACCCTGGCATAGACTTTCCCGGGGAGGCTGAGAAGTGTGATCCCCCTATAGTTGGAACACACCCTCCGGTCCCCCTTCTTAAAAAGAGGGACCACCACCCCGGTCTGCCATCCCAGAGGCACTGTCCCCGACTGCCACGCGATGTTGCACAGGCGTGTCAGCCAAGACAGCCCCACAACATCAAGAGACTTGAGGTACTCAGGGCAGATCTCATCCACCCCCGGTGCCTTGCCACCGAGGAGTTTCTTAACCACCTCTGTGACTTCAGCCCGGGTGATGGACGAGTCCACCTCTGAGCCCTCATCCTCTGCTTCCTCAATGGAAGACGTGGCGGCGGGATTGAGGAGATCCTCGAAGTACTCCTTCCACCGCCCGACGACATCCCCAGTTGAGGTCAACAGCTGCCCACCTCTACTGTAAACAGCGTTGGTAGGGCACTGTTTCCCTCTCCTGAGGCACCGGATGGTGAATCTCTTCGAGGCCAGCCGATAGTCCTTCTCCATGGCCTCACCGAACTCCTCCCAGGCCCGAGTTTTTGCCTCCACAACCACCCGGGCTGCAGGCTTGGCCTGTCGGTACCCGTCAGCTGCCTCAGGAGTCCCACAAGCCAACCAGGCCTGATAGGACTCCTTCTTCAGCTTGATGGCATCCCTTACTTCCGGTGTCCACCACCGGGTTCGGGGATTGCCGCCTCGACAGGCACCGGAGACCTTACGGCCACAGCTCCGAGCGGCCGCTTCGACAATGGCGGTGGAGAACATGGTCCACTCGGACTCAATATCTCCAGCCTCCCTCGGGATCCAGTCGAAGCTCTGCCGGAGGTGGGAGTTAAAGATCTCTCTGACAGGAGACTCGGCCAGACGTTACCAGCAGACCCTTACAGTACGCTTGGGCCTGCCGAGTCTGTCCAGCTTCCTCCCCCGCAATCGGATCCAACTCACCACCAGGTGGTGATCAGTTGACAGCTCCGCCCCTCTCTTCACCCGAGTGTCCAAGACATACGGCCGCAGGTCAGATGAAACGACAACAAAGTCGATCATCGACCTGCGGCCTAGGGTGTCCTGGTGCCACGTGCACTGATGGACACCCTTATGCTTGAACATGGTGTTCGTTATGGACAAACTGTGACTAGCACAGAAGTCCAAGAACTGAACACCGCTCGGGTTCAGATCAGGGGGGCCGTTCCTCCCAATCACGCCCCTCCAGGTGTCACTGTCGTTGCCCACGTGGGCATTGAAGTCCCCCAGTAGAACGATAGAGTCCCCAGTCGGAGCACTTTCCAGCACCCCTCCCAGAGACTCCAAGAAGGTCGGGTACTCTGCACTGCCGTTCGGCCCGTAGGCACAAACAACAGTGAGAGACCTATCCCCGACCCGTAGGCGCAGGGAAACGACCCTCTCGTTCACCGAGGTAAACTCCAACACATGGCGGCAGAGCTGGGGAGCTATGAGCAAACCCACACCAGCCCGCCGCCTCTCACCATGGGCAACTCCAGAGTGGTGAAGAGTCCATCCTCTCTCAAGGAGTGTGGTTCCAGAGCCCAAGCCGTGCGTAGAGGTGATCCCGACTACCTCTAGTCGGAACCTCTCAACCTCACGCACGATCTCAGGCTCCTTCCCCGCCAGCGAGGTGACGTTCCACGTCCCTAGAGCTAGTTTCCGTGTCCAGGGATCGGGTTGTCTAGGCCCCCGCCTTCGACTGCCGCCCGATCCTCTATAAACCTACGGTACTTGGTCCCCTAATAATACTAATAATAATAACAATAAAACCAACAAAAACAATAGGTTACCGTACCTACGGTACTTGGTCCCCTAATTATAATAATAATAAAACGTACAAACATAAAAGGGTTCCAGCAACTTCGTTGCTTGGCCCCCTAATAATAAAACCAACAAAAACAATAGGGTACCGTACCTATGGTACTTGGTCCCCTAATAATAATAAAACATACAAACATAAAAGGGTTCCAGCAACTTTGTTGCTTGGCTCCCTAATAATAATAATAATAATAATAAAACCAACAAAAACAATAGGGTACCGTACCTACGGTACTTGGTCCCCTAATAATAAAACGTACAAACATAAAATGGTTCCAGCATCTTCATTGCTTGGCCCCCTAACTGAAAGGTTACCTGCCATCCTCTTGCTCCTCCTCCAAATCAGTCTGACATGCGGAGACAGCTGCATGCCGAGAAACTCATCCATCTCCCGAAAAAAAATGACGGGTGTCTTCCCATGGTAACACTTTGAAGGGGTGTGCATAAGACTGACATGACAAAGTTGAATCTAATCTAATGCTTTCATTGTTAATGTCAATTTGTCATAACAAAAACATCCCAAACAATGTAAAACCTGCATAAAAATGACAACATTCATAAACGTTCAAAATGATTCCTTCATGTGTCATGTCATTCTTATGCACACCCCTTCAAATTAAGTGTTACCCTTCCCACTACTACACAGTACATTCTGATCACATGATCAGCATAATGTATACCTTCTTACTAAATGATCTTTTCTTTTTATTATTGATGAGTCATGTTCTTCTCTTAAGGACGGAACAGCAACTTTCACAGCTAGAGCTCTCCCAGAAATGTCCTTGACAGGCCCACAGAAAGATAAAAGTTACTCTGGAGTTAAACTGCAACTGATGTTTCTATAATCAGATGGTTTACTCTAATGGCATGTACAACTTTGTTTCTAAAAAATGCGAGGGATGCTGCATAAAATGCTAATATAAACAGAATGATGCAATGATGTGCAAATAATGTATCCCTATATTTAATTGAAAGTAGTACAAAGACAACATATCAAATGTTGAAACTGAGAAATGTTATTGATTTAGGAAAAATAAATGCCCATTTTGAATTTAATGCCAGTAACACGTTTCCAGTGGCATGTTTACCACTGTGTTGCATCACCTCTTCTTTTAACAATACTCTGTAAGTGTTTGGGAACTGAGGAGACCAATTGCTGTAGTTTTGAAATGTATTCCCAATTTAGGAATTCAACTGCTCAACAGTTCGGTCTCCTTTGTCATATTTTTCTTTTCATAATGCATCAAATGTTGTCAATGGGTGACAGGTCTGGACTGCAGGCAGGCCAGTTTAGCACCCAGACTCTTTTACTATAGCGCCATGCTTAGATTAGACTAGAATCAACTTTTTTGTCATTGAACAGTACAAGTAAAGTACAACGAAATGCAGAAAGTATTTACAAGTATGTATATTACATGTGGAATGTATAGATGTGCAATGAAGGCAAATAGAGGATGGAGGAATGTTTACAAGTATTAGGTAGAGCATATGTTATGAGTAGGATAACAGTTGTTTGGTTACAAATGCCAATGGCTGGGCACCAGTGATGTGCTGGGCAGTTTTCACCACCCGTTCTAGGGCCTTCCGGTCGGCTATGGAACAGCTGCTAAACCACACTATGGCGCAGTTTGTCAGAAAGCTCTCGATTTTGCAGCAATAAAAGTTCACAAGGATCTTGGAGGACAGACAGGCCTTCTTCAGCCTCCTCAAGAAGTACAGGCGCTGCTGCACCTTTTTGACCAGGGCTGAGGTGTTGAGGGTACAGGAGAAGTCCTCAGTGACTGCAGCCTTTAGACATCCTGTAATCCACAATAAGTTCCTTGGTTTTCTTAGCATTGAGAGCCTAAAATTCAGCCCTCTTAGGGAGTTTTTCCTAGCCACTGAAATTCAATACTATTGTTGTTTGCTCCTTGGGGTTTAAGGCCGGGTGTTTTGTAAAAACACTTTGTGACAACTGCTGTTGTAAAAAGGGCTTTATAAATACATTTGATTGATTGATAGGTGTTGGTTGTGACCAGTTGGGTCAGTGCAGAGGGTAGAGCTGTAGAGATGGCGTCCTCTTTAGACTTATTCAAATGGGTAAGGATCCAGTGTTGGGGGACTTAATGCGGGCCAGAACTAGCCTTTTCAAAGCACTTCAAGATTGTGTGGTTGAGTGCAACTGGTCTGACGTTATTCAGGCTAGACGCAGTCGACTGCTTTGGCACTGGCACAATAGCTGTGGTCTTGAAGCACGTTGGGACAACCGCCTGGGCCAGTGACATGTTGAAAATGACAGTAAAGACTTGGGCCAGCTGCCCAGCACATGCTCTGAGCACACGCCCAGGGACACCACCAGGACCAGCAGCCCTGCGTGCATTCACCCTCAGTGCAGACCACACATCTGCAGTGGATAGTTGGGGGGGGTGTCTGAGGGGGGGTCAGTTTTAATGGCTGGCTCTTTGTTGTCCCTGTTGAAGCGGGTGTAGAACCTTTTTAACTTGTCGGTGAAGGAGACATTGCTGCCTGTAGGGGTAGGGTTCTTTGGCCGGGAGTCAGTGATGGCTTGGAAGCCCTGCCACATGTGTCAAGGTTCAGAGTTGTTGTAGAAGTGCTCCTCAATATGCAGTTTGTGGTCATTTTTTGTCATCTTGATGCCCCTTTTCAGGTTGGCCCTTCAGGTAGGGCTTCTGGTTTATTTGTGGGTGGTGACATTGTTGGTGCAGGTGTTGATGTAATGCATATGTAATGCATATGTTTCAGTGTCCATATGAGAGTCAAAGGTAGCTTGAATGGCGAACAGACTGTAGTCTGTGTGTTGAAATTGGTGCTGTAGAAGTGAGTCTGACCCTTTTGGCCACACTTTGACTGTCCAATGGTTTCACACGTTTAATGAGGGGTTAATACTTGGGGAGTAGGAACAGTGAAAGATGATCAGACTGTCCCAGGTGGGGGAGGAGAATGGATTTGTAAACCTCCAGAATGTTTGTGTACACATGGTCCAGTGTATTGTCTCCTCTGGTTAGGCAGGAGACATTTTGGTGGAATTTGGGAAATACAGTTTTCAGATTTCAATGATTGGAGTCCCCTGCAATCACCAAAACACAATTTGGGTGTCCTGCCTGCTGTTTGTTAATTCAGTGATTTCCACTACAGAATCCTTTCTGTTTTTAATGCAGTACCATCTGCGAGCCCAAAGATAACAGCCATCCAATATATTGGTTTTTGGCCTTGTCCCTTGTGTACAGAGATTTCTCCAGATTCTCTGAATCTTTTAGTGATATTATGCACCTTAGATGATGAGATCCCCTAACTCTTTGCAATTTTACGATGAGAAACGTAATTCTTAACACTAGAACCAACAAGCCTTTCAGACAAACATTACCGACCAGAGCCGAATGCCGTTTCTCATCATTAGCATATGAATAGGCCATATTAGCATACACATTCTCCTCCGCAGCATCACCATCCAGCCAGAGCATCAGTTCATCTACTGGGTCGTCATCAAACTATATAGACTAGTCTAAAAAATACATTAAAATTACAGAATTTGTTTGTTTTAAATGGTTAATGAATTTGAAAAAATACAAGAATGTGTTTGTATTGAAGGTTTTTATGGAAAAACAAGAAACCAGGCAAGCCTAGTTCAGCAGGCCAGCAACTGAAAGTGTTGCCCTCTCAAAATTCGAACCTAGGTCACCCACGTGAAAGGCTGTGTTATTGTCCACTACACCACAGAGCTGTACATTTGCTGGATTGTCCATCCTGAACAAATTCTCTTTTAACAGCTAATTGGCCATTCGTGAAAGTTAAACTGACAAAAGTTTCTTAACTAAGTTTACCTCCACCAAAAATAGCGTCTATGAACTATATGGCGTTTGCCACTGGCGGTTTTAACAGCTTATTAGCCAGTAAGTGTTTGTCTATCCTGACCCAAAAATGGGTACTTCGAAAATCCACCAGAAACAGTTGCAATATAACCGTAAACTGTTTTATTTCAGCCTTTCTATAATGTAGATACTTTAGGTTTTATCCAGCGAAGTTTTCGTCTATACGGAATAATTCATAATGCGTACTGTGTTTTGCCTGTGAGGAGATATGAATGCAGGACCTATAGTTTGTAGATCCGCTTCTGTAACCACCACGCTATTTAACAAGGGGGACTCAGTCAGTCACTCACTCACTCAGAAAAAAAAAGAACACATAGAACGATTATTTCTAAGAACATAGGCTATAGTATTTTTTTTTTTATAGGTACAATATGAAAATCACACAACACTTAAATTATTCAAAAAAAAATCCATTAGAATTTAGTTTTCATTTTGATCAAATTTCTTTGATGTACAAGGTTAAATAACATATTATCAACCAGTTTGCGACAATTAAAGGATATCCGCATGAATAGCCCTACATAGGCCTAAAGCATGGTTGCCAGATAAACACGATACATTTGATAAATAAATAAAGGAAAGGGTGATTTACGGTAGCCTTCACTGTCACGGTGCCTCCCATGATCAAGCCAGCCTCTGGCTGCTAGCTCTGCATGCATTTGTCATTTGTCATTGCTTTAGCAGTGTTATTTGATGATGTGGGCTACAAAAATCCTTGCATTCATACATCTTGCTCTAACTTCAAACTTCTACCCCACAGGCAACACACAGCTTCAGGGGGTTGTGTGAGCAGGACCGGCAAACAAAATGGTTGCACTGCACACAATTCTCATTGGTCTTGTTGCGTGTGCACTTGCCATCTTGACACAGTGTTTTCAGGAAGATCACCTCCCAGATCCATTATGAAATGTCTTCTTCTGATTGTTATGTTGAACCATTGCTTGTACAACATGTGTGTTGATAGCAGCCAGGTCTAAAAGTTTGTAGAACATGCAACAGGCCAGTGACGAGTACCTCCTTTTGCATCGTTGTTATTTCTATTTGTGAATAATTATTTCAGCTAATACATTTGGAGAATCTTACTTTTCAGTAAAATAAGCCACGAAAATTAAAAGAGAGATGATAGTTATCAGAAGTTTACCAGAATATTGCAGCCATGGTTTGTATTGATCATAAATGGCTTGTCCGGTCTGACTGTAATTTGTGTTAACTTTGGAACAATGTTTTTTATATAATTTATATATGTGTATATATATGTATGTATATATACATGTATGCAATTTTGTTTGTCTCTCCTAATAAAAATACTAATGGTGTAATAAGTTTGTTGAACTGGTGATTACTAAAGAATATGTGGTATTTCGTTTTGTGAATAATTATTTAGGTCTACATTTTATATTTACATTTGATGAATTTGCCTTTACAAGAGTGCTGAACCTCCTACTGAAAAATGTTAAAGGGTGATACATATGTTGAATTGTCAAGTAGCCTATATAGCCTATATTTGTATAATGTTTCACTAATTAAATTGTTGAATGGTCATGGAAATCTTGTATTTTATTTGTAAGTTCATTCAAATTCAACCAAGACTCTATCATCCATCTGGGAGTATTACGCATTCATCCATTGACGTCATGCATTCAGTGAGGGGTGGTTAGCGCCTGGGTACCATTTGGGTACCAACGTTAAGTGTTGTGGGCTGTTGGCGATTAAGTTGTAAAACGGTAAAATAAAAGAAAACTGGTCAATAGTCGTGTTGGCCCCTTCAAGCCAGGACCTTCAGCATGCACTTGGACGGTTTGCAGCCGAGTGTGAAGCGGTGGGGATGAAAATCAGTACCTCCAAATCCGAGGCCATGGTCCTCAGTCGGAAAAGGGTGGCTTGCCCACTTCAGGTTGGTGGAGAGTGCCTGCCTCAAGTGGAGGAGTTTAAGTATCTAGGGGTCCTGTTCACGAGTGAGGGAAGGAAGGAACGGGAGATTGACAGACGGATCGGTGCAGCTTCTGCAGTAATGCGGTTGATGTATCGGTCTGTCGTGGTGAAGAAAGAGCTGAGCCGCAAGGTGAAGCTCTCGATTTACCGGTCAATCTACGTTCCTACTCTCACCTATGGTCATGAGCTTTGGGTCATGACCGAAAGGACAAGATCCCGGATACAGGCGGCCGAAATGAGCTTTCTCCGCAGGGTGGCTGGGCGATCCCTTAGAGATAGGGTGAGAAGCTCGGTCACCCGGGAGGAGCTCAGAGTAGAGCCGCTGCTCCTCCACATCGAGAGGGGTCAGCTGAGGTGGCTTGGGCATCTGTTTCGGATGTCTCCGGAACGCCTTCCTGGGAAGGTGTTCTGGTCCCGTCCCACCGGGAGGAGACCCCGGGGAAGACCTAGGACACGCTGGAGGGACTATGTCTCCCGGCTGGCCTGGGAACGCCTCGGTGTCCCCCCGGAAGAGCTGGAGGAAGTGTCTGGGGAGAGGGAAGTCTGGGCATCCCTGCTTAGACTGCTGCCCCCGCGACCCGGCCCCGGATAAGCAGAAGAAGATGGTAGATGGTAGATGGTCAATAGTCTCTAAATAGTTTTCCATTTGTGAGTTTAGAATTCTGACAACGGAAAAATGTAATATACACCTATTTAGGAGAAGTCATGAAGGAGGAGGGTGTAGCTTTCAAAATGGACTATTTACACACAGTCTTTCACCGAATGGTGAACTCCTCCCCATCCTCACTTCTGGCATGCCTATCATCTCTGGAATGTTCTTTTTATACTCAATTGGCCAATTGACCTAATCAGTTGTGATATTCCACCTAGTTTAGCTTTTAACATTAAACAACTTTTCCAGTATTTTGTTGCCTCTGTCCCAACTTCTTTGAAATGTGTTGCTGGCATCATATTCAAAGTGGGCGTATCTTTTTCAAGAAACAATAAAATGTCTCAGTTTCAATGATGATGATATTGTCTTTGTACTTCTGTTAAATATAGGGTTTAAATTATTTGCACATCATTGCATTCTGTTTTTATTCATATTTTACACAGCGTTACAAATCTTTTGGATAATGTTATCCCAAAAAATTTTATACATATTCACCTGATATTCAGTGTTAGTAGTGCTTGCCTGACACCAGAAATACTTCCATTGTCCTTCTGACTGTGAATCTAGCAATTGGTTAAATGCACATGTCCACGTGTACAGCATCATCCCTAAACTAAACATGTTGGATAAATGATCATAGAATTAGTAGGTACAGCATGATAATCTGGACATTTTAGTGTTCCATCATGGCTGTGATGATGACTATGTCTCTCTGTCTCTCTTCATGTTTGCAATGTTAGTATAACTTACTAGTGTTTAGCAGTTTTAGTATGACAATGTACTGATGTTTAGCAGTGTTACTAGGATAACAAAGTGGTGTTCAGCAGTGTTAGTAGGATAACGTTGTTGTGTTTAGCAGTGTTAGTAGGATAACGTGGTGTTTAGCAGTGTTAGTAGGATAACATAGTGGTCTTTAGCTGTGTTAGTATGATAACGTAGTGGTGTTTAGCTGTGTTAGTAGGATAACGTTTTTTGTTTAGCAGTGTTAGTAGGATAACGTTGTTTTGTTTAGCAGTGTTAGTAGGATAACGTTGTTGTGTTTAGCAGTGTTAGTAGGATAACGTTGTTGTGTTTAGCAGTGTTAGTAGGATAACGTTGTTGTGTTTAGCAGTGTTAGTAGGATAACATAGTGGTGTTTAGCTGTGTTAGTAGGATAACGTTGTTGTGTTTAGCAGTGTTAGTAGGATAACGTTGTTGTGTTCAGCAGTTTTAGTAGGATAACGTTGTTGTGTTTAGCAGTGTTAGTAGGATAACATAGTGGTGTTTAGCTGTGTTAGAAGGATAACGTTGTTGTGTTTAGCAGTGTTAGTAGGATAACTCTGTTGTGTTTAGCAGTGTTAGTAGGATAACGTTGTTTTGTTTAGCAGTGTTAGTAGGATAACGTTGTTGTGTTTAGCAGTGTTAATAGGATAACGCTGTTGTGTTTAGCAGTGTTAATAGGATAACGCTGTTGTGTTTAGCAGTGTTAATAGGATAACGTTGTTGTGTTTAGCAGTGTTAGTAGGATAACATTGTTGTGTTCAGCAGTTTTAGTAGGATAACGTTTTTGTGTTTAGCAGTGTTAGTAGGATAACGTTGTTGTGTTCAGCAGTTTTAGTAGGATAACGTTGTTGTATTTAGCAGTGTTAGTAGGATAACGTTGTTGTATTTAGCAGTGTTAGTAGGATAACGTTGTTGTGTTTAGCAGTGGTAGTCATTTACAAGTATGGAAAGATATTTTTTAAGGGACACATTTTAGCATCACAATATGATTTTGTAATGCACTATGCAATAAAGAGTTGCATGCAATTAATTGCATTAACTATTTGTCTTTGTGTGACAGTCCTGGTTATAACCTAATAACAGGCAGTATGTGGTTATATTGATCCAGTCCTAAACACAAACAATTGGTGCAACCAGACTTCATTATGAAAATACAGTTCTGAAATCAGAATTTAAATAATGTTGTAGGAGGGAAGTGGGTTCAATCATTAATAAACATTTTCTTCTAAATAACCCGACTATCCACACTCTGTATGTGATAACAATAGCTGCTTATTACCTGATGGGGGCGTCTGCTTGGGACGGGGGGGGGGGGGGGGGGGGGGTACAGTGATGATGAATAGTCAATTGAGAGGTTAGAAAGCACAAGCAAATTCAATATAAATTCAAATGGGAAGCTGAGCAGCAATTTTCCCCAATATTCTTCCAGTCTATTATCCCTCAGTAATCTCATCCCTGTTACGCTGCTTGACTCCATTTATCCACCTCTACTTGTCCTCCTTCATACCATCTCCCTCCTTCTCCTCCTCTCCTCCCTCTCTCCTTTCCTCCTCCTCTCATCCTCTCCTCTCTACATCAGTCTCCTTCCTCTTCCTCTGTCCTTCACCATCTCCCTCAACAACATCCTCTCCTTCATCATCTTCCTCCTCCTCACCTCATTTTCTTTGTTCTTATTTTCTGCCTTTTCCTCTCAACATTTGCCTTTGTCCGCTCTGATCTTCCTCCTTTTCTGCTCCTCCTCTTCTCTCCTGCACTTCCTCTTCCCGTCTCTGTCTTCCTCCCCTCCTTCAAATTCTCTTCATTTTCATTTACCTTTTATCTAAGAGCAGTTGAAGAATGGAGTCTGTCCATGCATGAGTGTGTGTATCTGACCGTGTGTGTTTCCCTTACTGTTGAGAGGCCTAGGTTAACTTAATATGAGGTTGAGTTAACATGACATTGAGTTAATGAGGTTGAATTAATATGAGGTTGTTTTAATATGAGGTTAACTTAATATGAGGTTGAGTTAACATGACATTGAGTTAATGAGGTTGAATTAATATGAGGTTGTTTTAATATGAGGTTGTGTTAATATGAGGTTGAGTTAATATGAGGTTGAGTTAATATGAGGTTGTTTTAATATGAGGTTGTGTTAATATGAGGTTGAGTTAATATGAGGTTTTGTTAGTATGACGTTGTGTTAATATGAGGTTGAGTTAATATGACGTTGTGTTAGTATGACGTTGTGTTAATATGAAGTTGAGTTAATATGAGGTTGTGTTAGTATGACGTTGTGTTAATATGAAGTTGAGTTAATATGAGGTTGTGTTAGTATGACGTTGTGTTAATATGAGGTTGAGTTCAAGTGTGGTTGAGTTAATATGAGGTTGAGTTAATATGAGGTTGTGGTAATACGATTAAATTACATTATATTACATAATAAGGAGGTCATTTGGCATCCAAGAAATATGGAGAAATCACATACACACACACACATACAGGAAACACACACACACACATACAGGAAACACACAAACACAGACAACACACAGGGAGTCCTCAGGGCGTGCATGTTGTACCAGCACTTCACGGACATAGTTTTATATTGGCTCAAGTATCGACACTAGTACTTCTAAAACAGCGCACTACTCCCCAAACAAGCTAGTCAGAAGAAGTGCACTAAACCAGGAACAGGGTGCCGTTTAGAACCAAACCCCTGCCTGGGCGCAGTGACTGGCGCCTGCCTACAGACATGGTTTAGTGGTGGAGGACAAACCGTGACGCCTCGGAGGAAAGGACATATGAGAGTGTGTGAGGGTGTGTTTGTGCCTGTATGCGTATGTGCTTATGGCTGTGTGTGTCTCTTTTTGTCTGTGTGTGTGTGTGTGGTTAGGGGTGAAGCGTAACGTTTGTAGCTGAGGGGGGAGTGTAATCCAGCTCTCCCCTGCTGGTTCTGTAAAGATGGTGGCTCTACCACCGGAATAAGAAGTAAACGGTTTTACAGCCATAGACCTCTAACTCACCTCTGAACCCCCAAGCCAATTCCACAGCTTTTCACAATTGTTCCCTTCTTATCACTGACTTAGACTAGGAAGACCATGAAGGTTTAATTACAGTTTCTTTGCTTGTTTTCACAAGTATTCAGTGAATTTTCAAAAGTCTTAGTACAAAACCCCCCTCCAAATTCAGTGCAGCACAACCCAATGCACCACAACACATGAATGAACCCAATGGAACACAACACATGAATTAACCCAATGCAACACAACACATGAATGAACCCAATGGAACACAACACATGAATGAACCCAATGGAACAAAACACATGAATGAACCCAATGCAACACAACCCATGAATGAACCCAATGCAACACAACACATGAATGAACCCAATGCAACACAACACATGAATGAACCCAATGCAACACAATACATGAATGAATCAAAATGCAACACAATACATGAATGAACCCAATGCAACACAACACATGAATAAACCCAAATGCAACACAATACATCAATATCTTATACAATTGGATGAGATGTGCTGAGATTACAACCTTTGTGTAGTTTATGTCAAATGAAGTGTGTTCATATTACAACGTGTGTCATGTATGTCAAATGAAGTGTGTTCATATTACGTGTGTAATGTATGTCAAATGAAGTGTGTTCATATTACAACGTGTGTAATGTATGTCAAATGAAATGTGTTCATATCACAACTTGTGTGTAGTTTATGTCAAATAAAATGTGTTGAGATTACAACAAATGGGAGCAGTGAATGTGAAATGAAACACATCAAATCAATTAAGGACACAGGGTTTCACAGGCATCAGTTGGCATCTAGCCTGTCTTCAGAATTCGCCCAAAGGCTACCAGTGACTTTGCTGGAAATGTCCTGATTGTTCATGCACCTAGGGATTTTTTTTTTCCATGTTGAATTCAAGCCTGAAGGAGTGTGTGCTAGGATCAGAAAGTTAAAGTTCAGGTTAGTTTTTAATTAGTCCTATGCACTGGCATACCATCTGAGCTACACAGGACTGCTCCATTTCAATATAGACAAGTACAATGCAATACTTCAAAATATAAATCAATAAATTATTACAATACACATTGACAATTTATGATTTCCACTCCTATGTTATTCACATTTATTTTGCTTATTACTAATTATTAGCTTTAGCTATCTATTGATCACATTTCAACGGAATTTCAGATGAAACACAGATTATGTTTGGTGAAAACCCAAATATTCATAAAATAAAGCAGTAATGTGATGTTTTATCATAAATCATAAAGCAATGTTCATTTCAAGAACGTTAACAGCAATAGCTTTCTAATGTTTCTAACTAGTATAGCACATGCAAAGTTTAATAAATTCCACAAAGTTTTGCATATCATTGGCAAGAGCTGAACTAACAAAATAATTAGATCACATTATTCCAGTATTGGCTAACTGTTAATGCTAGGGCTGGTTTTATAGTCCTATTGTTAACCTGCAAAGTGCTACATGGACTTGGTCCTATTTACCTCTCTGACTTGGTCAAGCCATACATACCCACACGTAACCTAAGATCAGGCCTTCTCATTATACCTAGAGTTTCTAAACAAACTGCTGGAGGCGGGGCTTTTTCCCACAGAGCTCCACTACTGTGGAATGATCTGCCATTTAAATTGAGAAACGTAGACTCAGTCTCAACTTTTAAGTTTTTACTAGACTCGTCTCTTCAGAAAGTCCTATGATTAGTCTGGCTTAAGAGGGTCAGAGTGTCTGAATTCTATAATTATGATTGAGTGTAGACTGGCTAAGGAGTGTCTGAATTCTATATTTATGATTAAGTGGAGACTGACCTAGGAGTGTCTGATTTCTATAATTATGGTTAAGTGTAGACTGACCTAGGAGTGTCTGAATTCTATAATTATGGTTAAGTGTAGACTGACCTAGGAGTATCTGAATTCTATATTTATGGTTAAGTGTAGACTGACCTAGGAGTGTCTGATTTCTATAATTATGGTTAAGTGTAGACTGGCCTAGGAGTGTCTGAATTCTATGATTAAGTGTAGACTGACCTAGGAGTGTCTGAATTCTATTATTATGGTTAAGTGTAGACTGGCCTAGGAGTGTCTGAATTCTATGATTAAGTGTAGACTGACCTAGGAGTGTCTGAATTCTATTATTATGGTTAAGTGTAGACTGGCCTAGGAGTGTCTGATTTCTATAATTATGATTAAGTGTAGACTGGCTGAGGAGTGTCTGAATTATATAATTATGATTAAGTGTAGACTTGCTGAGGAGTGTCTGAATTCTATAATTATGGTTACGTGTAGACTGACCTAGGAGTGTCTGAATTCTATAATTATGGTTAAGTGTAGACTGACCTAGGAGTGTCTGATTTCTATAATTATGGTTAAGTGTAGACTGACCTAGGAGTGTCTGATTTCTATAATTATGGTTAAGTGTAGATTGACCTAGGAGTGTCTGATTTCTATAATTATGGTTAAGTGTAGACTGGCCTAGGAATGTCTGAATTCTACAATTATGGTTAAGTGTAGACTGACCTAGGAGTGTCTGAATTATATAATTATGGTTAAGTGTAGACTGACCTAGGAGTGTCTGAATTCTATAATTATGGTTAAGTGTAGACTGACCTAGGAGTGTCTGAATTCTATGTTTATGGTTAAGTGTAGACTGGCCTAGGAGTGTCTGAATTCTATGATTAAGTGTAGACTGGCCTAGGAGTGTCTGATTTATATGATTAAGTGTAGACTGGCCGATCAGGTTGCTGCCGGATGACTCCTGTGGCCACAGTCCACACCCCACCTGACTGTCCCAGTCCACACCCCACCTCACTGTCCCAGTCCACACCCCACCTGACTGTCCCAGTCCTGTCCCAGTCCACACCCCACCTGACTGTCCCAGTCCTGTCCCAGTCCACACCTGACCAGATTCAGAGCTTTGTAATGGTATATCATACAATACTGTTTGATAAAGGTATGTGAAAGATATGCTGATTTATAAGTCAATAATCTGCTCTACTCAGTTCTGAGAGAAAAGGCTTGAAAGATTCACACTTGCCAAAGAGATGGGGCCTCAAGTATCTAACATGTTTACGCACAACTGTGCGTAACCCATGAGTACGCCAGTTTTGTCGCAAAGTTTGGCATTTATCAATGTTGAACTTGACAGGAAAGTGAGAGTATCTCTACGCAAACTTTAACCCGTCCAAATGCACAGCCTTGTGGTTGAATTGGAGAAATACTATGCTATTTCGAAAAACATTGTAGGTTTATAGGCTACGGATGTAGCAAGCGTCAAAAACTGACAGCCTGTAGCTTGTGTTTGCAAGACAGACTCGACTGTACCGCCACGACAGTCCTCACTGGATACCATACGGAAAGCTGCCCAACTGCAGAGCCCCGCAACCCCACTCTGGGATGCCACTGCAGATACTTGTTCTGTAGTGAAAATAACATCTAAGTCCTAGACCCACATGACTTGAATGTTATGTCTGTATTGATATGTTTCTTGAACGTGAAGTTGAAGTGTTATGATTAACCTAATGGCAAATGATCAATTACTGCAACCCTCCCACAGCGACATGCTGGTGTCCCCATCTAGGACTTTTCCACTCAGATCTCCCCAATGATGCCAGCGATTTGCTTGTCAATGGGAAAAATATCTGTCACACTCTGCCCACCTCCTGTAGTTTGGACACTGGTTAGGAGTGCAGCAAATCGCTTTCTCGCGTCCACCTTGACTGATCTTTGACCACTTTATTCTATTTACACCAACAGCCACGTCTTGCATTGCAGAATATTTATGACTGCTTGTTGGTCTGGCTACTTGATAAATTACTAAAAAGGAATTTTTTTTAGATTCCATATCAGATAATGTTTTTTGTACTATGGGAAATGTATTTTCTTGTAAGTTTATTCTGACTGGTCTCCACCTTGCTTTGTGTATGAACTGAAATGACAGAGTCAATAGGGCTAATTTGGATACCTTATATGGATAATTGTAGGCGATCATTGGGCGGAGACCGTAAGCTTGTACATGTATGCAGAAGTAAATTATGGGTCTGATTTATCAACGGAAGCATGCATATGTTTTGCGTACACCAGTTTGATAAATCCCAATAATTTTGTGCGCAGGCAAATCGGAGGATTTCCACATACGCCAGAATTTAGTTAGAAACGTACGCAAGATTTATACATGAGGCCCCTGGTCTTTGTTGATGCCCATTCAGCTTAGTTCACACCCTCTTAGGCCTTAATCCCACCCAGCTATTTAAATATTCAAATGAAGACATTGGCCTTGTGCTAAACTGGTCTGGTTGGTCTCTAATAAACACATACTATATCAAACCTAATTAAATTAAAGTTTTGATACATCAGGTATAAACAGTACAGTGAAAGTGGCTTAGCAGGAGAATTCATAATAAATAGTGGCAGCAATGTAAGTGCAGATAGTTTGAGTGCAGGTGGACAGACACTGAGCTGTTTAGCAGTCTTCCTGTACTGATGGACTTAGTTGTCCACATCACGCATTAGAAAAAGTTTGATTGTAAGTTTCACAACAATCAAAAGTAACTTGCACACTTTTGTGAAGACAATGTATACATAATAGCTAGGCATAATAACACACACCTTGATGAATGACCGGTCAATCAAGTAGCTTATTATCAAACTAAGTGACTTGCTCACTTTTGTGAAGAAAAGCAAGCCACGCAATGAACAAGCTAGAAACCAGGAAATGTTAGCTTGCTTAACAGTAACATCAGTAGCTACAGGTAGATAACTAGCAATGCAAAAGACTTTGACAACTTTCTGAAAAGGAATTATCTGTAGCTAGTTAGCAAATTTTAGACCTCCCCATATAGATGTACAGTAGGAATTGTACATATATTTTGCGGCAGACAAAATAACCTCTGATTACAAATGAAGTCCTTTTGTTTTATTCATGTCTAGCAGGAAAGGTCCTGTATTTTCCTGGTTAAACAAGGTTTGGAGTTTTACATTTTATTCATATTTATAATTCACATTCTAGTTTGTTATTAAGTTCACATCTTCAAGAAGGCATTTCTGCAAAAAAGACACAATGTCCCAGAACATGTTTTTCTTCTTACAAACGGCTCTCCTGAAAAGTAGTGACATGCGACATAAGCCTCCATTCCTGAATTCAGTCACATATGAGCATAGACTCTGCTGTCTTACCTTCAAGGGGAAGATGGTTTTGCTATTCAGGAGAAAGGGCAATGAAGAGTTTTGACTGGGCTGGCAGCTCTCCCATGAGAGTGAGATGGCCGAAATGCCAGAGTTGGCAGAATGAAGTGTGTGCCTATAGATATAGGGATTTTGCTTTTCCTAAAGGTTGGCAGGGGAAGTTCCCATTGTTGCTTCGTAGACCAGAAACATGGTTTTATACTGGATATGAGATTCCACTGGAAGCCAGTGAAGTGAGTGGAGGAGAGGGGTGACAACTTGAGAACTTGAGAAGGTTGAACTCCAGGTGGACTGAACCATGCTGGAATCCTACCAAAAGTTTTGCAGAACCTTCAGAAGAAATTCACTGTCTTCATATTTGCTGAGAATGTCAGGGTCTTGTCTAGGGTCACACCAACTGTCTTTACACTCTGGAAGGAGAACACTGTGGAACTGTCAACGATGATGGACAGGCCATCTGAATAGCAACGATAGGACAATACATGGACTCATCATTATCAGAGATGGGAGCAACCAGTTAGCTCTGCAGTAGGTTGAGGGAGGAATCAGGAATGGTCTTGAGATAGCACTGTATGCAAGGACAACAAGAAAAACAAGTGTCAATGACAAATAGAAAACGTATTCAGATGTTTTCACAAGAGGTGAATATCTGGAGGGAATCAATAAGACAGAAAGTAGTGAACGTGGAGGCAGTACAACCATCTAAAACGAGAATGACTCCACGAGCGGCGATGCAGTCATTGAAAGAGGAATTTAGAAGCCTTCAAGGAAGACAATTATTTACAAAAGTGGAAAGAAAATTAACGACTGGATTGTCTTTGTGAATGAAGAAACCAAACTGCGAGCTTAGAAAATGTACAGACACCCCCCGAGACCACTCAAAAAAAAGCAAGATGTTTCTTTGCTCTACAAACGATACATTACATTTACTGGACTTGTCAAAGGAAATCTATTGGCCTTTGGCATGTACAGCAAGACAAAGAGTCATCTGACCACATTCTCTACACCACATGATAGAAACATATGGCTGAAGATGCCAATGGGGATTCTCCAAGCACCTGACATTTTCTAGAGGATATTAAGCTAAGCACTGAAAGGCTTTCTCAGAATACACGTTATTGCAAATGACATTTTGATTACCAGAGAGGGTGATACGCAAGAGAATATGGATCATGATGAGAAACTCTGGGAATTGCTAAAAGATGCAAACAGAAGAACAGAGAAGAACATCAAGTTCCTCTTGAAGAGAAAAGGAGATTTCATACAATGGATACCTACTGATTTCAGAAGAACTGAAGATTTACCAAGAGACATTTCTGAAAAGAGAATACCAACCAGTTTGAATGTAATGTAAGGAAAAGTTTTGAACAGGTTCATTATGTTTGCAAAGTGTTAGAAATCGGCGGTTTCGTATAGTGGTCAAATAATGTAGAACCCGTATCAAATCGAGGGAGAAGTTCGTTCACGTTTATTGGAAAATTGCAGCACAGATGTCATTCGGTGAACGTTCCATTACCTTCTCACTGTAATGTTGGTTACCAGCTAGCCTATATATTAAGGGCGTTTCTAACTAAGACCATGTCTTTAGAAGTCAACCCCCATGCCATATGACCATCGTAAACATTCCTACAGAGAGATAAACAGAGAGGTTTCTGTTAGAGAGATAATCTAAACAGAGAGGTTTCTGTTGTTCTCATTATCTAGGCACATGCACTTCCAATGAAATGTACATTCATATTGTAATTGTCAATGCTCAGATTCCACAAAACGCTTTGGGACCAGATGGTATAAAACATCAATCCACATTAAATTATTCCAACTTCCACTGAGCTTGATCTTTTAGTCCAGGACTAGGAGTAGGCTTGATCTTTGTCTGCAAAACTGGCCCATGCAGTTCAGCCACCTCTGCTACTTCTCAGCAATCACCTCTGCAACATCTGTTTCCCATGCATATTTGGACGGTGATAAGCCTCTGATATAAGCTGCGTCATGCAGTTTGGTGATAATATATTAACCATGCTGAATGTTTCAAGTTCGATCTCCCATTGAACTCCAAGCGTTCTTTAAGAGAGAAATGTTCTCCATCAAGTTTCAGTGTATTTCTTTGATCTTGTCCTTGTTTGTCCATTTGGTCAGACTGAATCCAACCTTTATTGAGATCTTTGAATAGCTATGGCTTCACAGTTCAACACTCAGTGGAGACAGACTTTAAACGATCCACGCCATCCAAGTTATCATTGATTGTACTAGTTGCCCTTGGTGGGTTCCCTAAATGAAGTTGAATTAGTTCCTTCAAATCCACAACAGTGTTTAAAAATCAGTATTTTCTCGGATAGTGGGATTAAGAAAACAGTACAACTGTCTGTCTTTATATCAGAAATCCGATAGGGCCTTTGTGGTAAATCTGCTATCAGCCCAGTTCAATCGGCCTCAGTTCGATTGTCCCTCTACATGTCAAACCCAAATGCGCCCTCTGTGTTGATTTAAAAAGTTGCTTCTGCCACTAGAAAGAGCCATCAGAACATGAGCATGCTAAAAAAAATATTTAACAAATTAGTTGTCACAATGACCAACTTTTTTAAATAATGGTGCAGTTTCATTTACTAGTAACATATCTGGGCATGGATGCTATAAATAAGGTAGCTAGTCACTAAAGAAGTAGCTAACTAGCTAGTCAATAACCATTAGCTAGTTAGCTAAATGTTGTTTTCTAACCCTAACCCGGACATGTATCCAATAAGTAAGCTAGAAAGTAGCTGGTTAGAGGGTTGGATAGCTAATAAGATGGTTAATTTAAATAATAATTAACCATCTTCTTTAATGTGGACTTAACTAAGTTGCTCAAAAGATAAGATATTTGGGTTGCATGTAATGTTATTGTTTGTACATTCACCATTCAGGCAACAAACCATTTGATAAATTTTATTCATGTTTGATAGCTACTAGCTATGGTCTGCTGATCTGACCAGCAGCATTTGTATATGTTAACTGTTTATAGTTGGATGATTCTTAAGGAAATAATGATGTACTCCAAAATATCTCTAGCTTTTGACAAAAGCTGCTCATATACTGTGTCTGATATTCAGTTGTTAGATAGTTGTTAGACTTTTATATTGTTGAACCTTTTTAGTGTTTGACTATTGAGTCATTGCCAGTGAAGAGCACCGCTAGTTCTCATGAGTCATATTTTGTTCTGGAAAAACATCCTGGTCTCATGGGACTACACAGACTCTTTTACGTAAATCTTTGACAGCAGAATTCGTAAGATATATTACATCAGGTGAATTAACTTTAGAGTAATAGTTCAGAGAAGAAAAAAAAAATATAGGCTATGTTTCAAACCGGGGACCTTCCACTCCACAGATGGGTATTCTACCCACTGCTGCAGACAGGAACATGCGGTGAGTGGAGGAATGTAATGGTGTTACAACATCAATTTGTTATAAGTGATTTTATTTTCTTTCTAACCCTAACCTGAATCCAAGTGCTGTGATACCTAACCCTAACCAATCCTTAACCTAACCTTTTTCGTTTTCTAACATTACCCCAAACCTTAAGCCCAGTGCTATGATACCTAACTTTAACCCGTTAGTAGCGTTACAATGCATTATTACACTTTGTAGTGTCCTTGGTAAGGCCAGTAGTCATTCCTTGCTCTCCATATACTCTGTGTGGAGTAGTGGGTAGGGTGCCTGCTTTCAGGTCTGAATGTTGCTGGTTTGAAACATTGCTAATTCATTTTGTGCAAATTCGCAGCTGGCGTAAAAACAGATACCTTTGTCTGACATTCGTATCATATTGTACGTTGTAATATCGTTCGTAAGAAATGTTACATTTTAGCCCATTCTTAATGTTTTACACGTTTTGGTAGCGCATTGTAATGTAACCTAACGTAAGATATCATACGAAATCATGTGCCATGAATTTATGTAAAATAGTCCCCTGAGACCACTTTGGGAAAAATGGGTCTGCTAAATGACTAAATCATGTTTAAAACTCTCACAAGACAACAGCAGGGCTCTGAAAGTGATGAGTGAAGCCAGCTACAGGGTAACACTTTCCGATAAGGATACATGAACTACCATTAACGAATACAGTAGTTAACATGAACAGATGATGAACAAAGACAAACAAAAGGTTAATAATGATAACCCCTACTTTAATAATGACTTGTAAATGCATTAACTAACAGAGTGTATTGTCATTTGATCATGTTGAGACAGAACATGAACTCATGCCGTTAGTTAGTGATTATTAATGTATGATAATTCATCACTTTACTTAAGGGGCCAAAAAAGAATTAACTAATGGTGAAGTATCAGTTATTAGCTACCAATGTGTCATTAGTTAGTGGTTATTAAGGTAGAAGAATGAATCACATTACTTAAGGGGGACACATAATAATGACCTAATAGTGAGGTATCCTTTATTAATGCTTTATTCCAGCTCAATGGTTACTCAGTGGGCCAAAAGAGTATGAACTAATGGTTTCGTGTTAGAATACTAGTGATAGCACATAATCCTCCCTTCAAGAATGACAGGATTAAATAAGGGTAGGCTATAAAGAGAATTTGTAGAATAACCAATCTGGAAACATGGACATCATGATGGAAGAGATGAGTAATGTATTTTTAGTTGAAGTGTAAACAGGCAAGTCTTATTAAAAAAAATAAACAGTCACATTAGTCAGTCAAATTAAGTTGTCAAGCCCTTTTTACATCAGACATTTAAATTGTTTATACAGCATTAATGTTGTGCTTATGTATATAACTAACAAACACATGACTGGAGCTAGCATACTGCTAACTGGAGCCATCTAACCGGAACTAGCTAATAGCTAACCCTTACAGTGCAACAAGTTCCTAAATAATACAATTGCAAAATTCTAATTAGTTTTTTTTTCAAAGGAAGGCTCCACCATCATGCCATTTTACATTCAACATGGGTTTTCTGTCTAGCTCATAGTTATAAGATTACTATGCTTTTCCAACTTTCTACATACACTTTAACAGGCAAGTATCAAAATGTCCAGTTTACTTTTTTACATTACAAACCTGGAAAACAAGATACATTATTTTATTTATGTATTTTCCTTTAAGAGTTACCAGAATGCGCAGGTGTTTGTTTGGATCTAATTCAATCCCAACGCAACGCAACCACGTCTCTCTGCCCCTTACTGGCCAACCATAGTAAGTGTCCTTTAATATATGTAATGTATCCCCATTTCAAACAATACAAAACCCTAAATGCGATTTGTGCGCGTCACATCTATTTGAAGACACAAGTAGCCAGCTTACCTTAGTAATAATGGTTGCCGCACTGTAATCATATTAACAAATTGGATTATCTTATTAATAATGTATAGTACTTAACCTACTTAAATACACTACACTGTTTTAGTTAATGTATTTTTAAATCATGAATATAATAGGGGTTATTATTAACTGTTTGTTCATGTCATTGTTCATCATTCATTCATGTTAAGTACTGTATTCGTTAATGGTAGTTCATGTACTCTTATCAGAAAGTGTTACCAGCTACAGTTATAAACGAATACGTCTTCAGGCAACTACATTTGTTGAATGGATTAGATAGAATTTCATCCCGGCAGCAGGCAGCTATGTTCTCACTGTTCTGTCTGACTTATAGCAGCGACATGTCAGTTTAGAAAAATAAACGTATTCTTGCACACAGAATTTGGCAATACTAATCTTTCCATTTTGCATTCTTAGGTTTTGAATCGCAATTGATAACTGACAGTGTCGGTTAGCGGACCATTCTGTCACGCTGGAGCGTGGGAAGGAGTACACAGGCACAGAGGATTCCAAAAAGGCAAAAGGGAACACCACAAACTCACGAAGTACAAAGATAAAAGGGAACGAACTGCAGGAACAGGCAACAGGAACCGTCAACATCACACACACTGACGACATTGACTAACAAGTTACACAGGGAGCAGGAGGAACTTAAATAGGGACACAACGAGGGAGCAAACAAGGCACAGGTGGAAACGATGAGGACAAGGACAGGCTGTATACAAAAACAAAAAGGCAAAAACAAAATACAGGCTACAAAAACAGGCTTCATTCACAAACCAAAGCCAAACAGAACAGAACCTTACTATATGCTCTAGAAACATCACACCCACACATTATGAACCACACAGATGTTAGGATGTTAGGTTGTTAAGATTTTAGGATGTTAGGTTGTTAGGATGTTAGGTTGTTAGAATGTTAGTTTGTAAGGTTGTTAGAATTTTAGGTTGTTAGAATGATAGGTTGTTAGGATGTTAGGTTGTCAAGATGTTAGGTTGTTAGGTTGATAGGATGTTAGGTTGTTAGGATGTTATGTTGTTAGGATGTTAGGTTGTTAGAATGTTAGGTTGATAGGATGTTAGGTTGTTAGGATGTTATGTTGTTAGGATGTTATGTTGTTAGGATGTTAGGATGTTAGGTTGTTAGAATTTTAGTTTGTAAGGTTGTTAGAATGTTAGGATGTAAGGTTGTTAGAATTTTAGGTTGTTAGAATGATAGGATGTTAGGATGTTAGGTTGTTAGGTTGATAGGATGTTAGGATGTTATGTTGTTAGGATTTTAGGTTGTTAGAATGTTAGGTTGATAGGATGTTAGGTTGTTAGGATGTTATGTTGTTAGGATGTTATGTTGTTAGGATGTTAGGTTGTTAGGATGTTAGGTTGTTTGATTGTTAGGATGTTAGGTTGTTAGAATGTTAGGTTGTTAGGTTGTTAGAATGTTAAGTTGTTAGAATGTTAGGATGTTAGGTTGATAGGATGTTAGGTTGTTAGAATGTTAGGTTGATAGGATGTTAGGTTGTTAGGATGTTAGGTTGTTAGGATGTTATGTTGTTAGGATGTTATGTTGTTAGAATGTTAGTTTGTAAGGTTGTTAGAATGTTAGGATGTAAGGTTGTTAGAATTTTAGGTTGTTAGAATGATAGGTTGTTAGGATGTTAGGTTGTTAAGATGTTAGGTTGTTAGGTTGATATGATGTTAGGATGTTATGTTGTTAGGATGTTAGGTTGTTAGAATGTTAGGTTGATACGATTTTAGGTTGTTAGGATGTTATGTTGTTAGGATGTTATGTTGTTAGGATGTTAGGTTGTTAGGATGTTATGTTGTTAGGATGTTAGGTTGTTAGGATGTTATGTTGTTAGGATGTTAGGTTGTTAGGATGTTAGGTTGTTAGAATGTTAGGTTGTTAGGTTGTTAGAATGTTAAGTTGTTAGAATGTTAGGATGTTAGGTTGTTAAGATGTTAGGATGTTAGGTTTACATTGGGATTTGAGATTATTTTCAGCATTAGACACTGGAATGGTCATCAATATCCTTGACTGGCACAATTTGCTTATATTTATTTAACCATAACCCTTTTTATTTATTTACCCCTAACCCTTTTATTTATTTAACCCTAACCCTTTTATTTATTTACCCCTAACCCTTTTATTTATTTAACCCTAACCCTTTTATCTATTCACCCCTAACCCTTTTATTTATTTAACCCTAACCCTTTTATTTATTTACCCCTAAACCTTTTATTTATTTACCCCTAACCCTTTAATTTATTTAACCTTAACCCTTTTGTTTGCTGTGGATTCTCAGCCAAAGACCACACATCCTCTCCTAACCAAGGCTAGAGAGAAAACACACCTTTCTGCATTACATTTGGTGCTCTTCTACTGTGATTAATCAAGCCTAATCTGTTGTTACTCCATACAGTTCAGTAGGTATGCTACTAGGTATGCATACCTTAAATAACTTTTATTATATGGTGGTGGTGGGGGTGATATGGTGAAGGTGGTGGTGTAATGGTGATGGAAATATGGTGGTGATGGTGGGCATGATTTGGTGAATGTGGTGGTGTAATGGTGATGGACATATGGTGGTGGTGGTGATAGTGGTAAGGGTGGTAATGGGGGTGATATGGTGAAGGTGGTGATGTGGTGGTGTTTGTGGTGATGAAATGGTGGTGTAATGGTGGTGGAGATATGAGAGGTGGTGGTGATATTATGGAGATGGTGCTGATGTTGATAGTGGTGGAGGAAAAATGGTGGTGTAATGGTGGTGGAGATATTAAGGGGGGTGGTGATATGATGGTAGTGGTAGTGGTGGTGACGATAGAGGTGATAGTGGTGGTGATGAAATGGTGGTGGAGATATGAGGGGTGGTGGTGATGTGATGGCGGTGGTAGTGGTGGTGACGATAGTGATGATAGTGGTGGTGATGTAATGGTGGTGGAGATATGGTGCTGATGGTGATAGTGGTGGAGGAGAAACGGTGGTGTAATGGTGGTGGAGATATGAGGGGTTTTGGTGATGATGTTGGTAGTGTTAATAGTGGTGGTGGTGTAATGCTGGTGAAGATATAAGGGGTGGTGGTAATATGATGGTGGTGGTGGTGATAGTGGTAATAGTGGTGAAAGTGGTGGTGGAGATATGGTGGTGGTGGTGGCTGCATCAGTGAATAATCTCCCATTCTGCCAGGCTGCTTTGTTTCTTGACTGCCTGCCCTTATTTTTTTGGCTGTTGCCATGGATACTGCCACATGAGTAGTAGGAGACAACAAATGAAAAATAACAACAAGATAAATTCATAAACAACCCTAACCCTACTGACACATACAACCCTAACCCAACTGACACATACAGCCCTAACCCTACTGACACATACAACCCTAACCCTACTGACACATATAAACCTAAGCCTACTGACACATACAGCACTAATCCTACTGACGCATACAACCCTAACCCTAACCCTACTGACACATACAACCCTAACCCAACTGACACATACAGCCCTAACCCTACTGACGCATACAACCTAACCCTACTGACACATACAACCCTAACCCTACTGACACATATAAACCTAAGCCTACTGACACATACAGCACTAACCCTACTGACGCATACAACCCTAACCCTACTGACAAAAACAACCCCAACCCTATTGACACATACAACCCTAACCCTACTGACACATAGAACTCTAACCCTACTGACACATACAACCCTAACCCTACTGACACATACAACCCTAACCCTACTGACACATACAACCCTACCCTACTGACACATACAACCCTAACCCTACTGACACATACAACTCTAACCCTACTGACACATACAACCCTAACCCTACTGACACATACAACCCTAACCCTACTGACACATTCAACCCTAACCCAACTGACACATACAACCCTAACCCTACTGACACATACAACCCTAACCCAACTGACACATACAGCCCTAACCCTACTGACACATACAACCCTAACCCTACTGACACATACAACCCTAACCCTAACCCTACTGACACATACAAACCTAACCCTACTGACAAAAACAACCCCAACCCTATTGACACATACAACCCTAACCCTACTGACAAAAACAACCCTAACCGTACTGACAAATACAACCCTAACCTTACTGACACAAACAACCCTCAAAATGGGCAAGCATAAGGATCTGAGCAACTTTGACAAGGGCCAAAATTGTGATGGATATACGATTGGGTGAGATCATCTCCAAAACTACAGCCCTTGTGGGGTTTTCCTGGTCTGCAGTGGTCAGTACCTATCAAAAGTGGTCCAAGGAAGGAAAAGCAGTGAACCAGCGACAGGGTCATGGCTTATTGATGCACGTGGGGAGTGAAGGCTGGCCCGGGTGGTCCGATCCAACAGACGAGCTACTGTAGCTAAAATTGCTGAAAAAGTTAATAATGGTACTGATAGAAAGGTGTCAGGACACACAGTGCATCACAGTTTGTTGCGTATGGGACTGGGTAGCCAAAGATCAGTCAGGGTGTCCATGCTGACCCCATTCCACTGCTGAAAGCGCCTACGATGGGTGAGAGGAAAAGGGCATGAGAGTCCAGGGTGTTCCGGACCTAGCAGCCAGAGGCTGGCATGATCATGCGAGGCACCATGACAGTGAAGGCTACTGTAAATCTTCCTCGTGTGTATCAGGCAACTGTGCTTTAGGCCTATGTAGGGCTATTCATGCGGATATCCTTTGATCGTCGCAAACTGGTTGATAATATGTTATTTAACCTTGTACATCATAAAAAATTAGATCAAAATGAGAACTAAATTCTAATGGATTTATGTACATTTTGTACATTTGTAGGGCCTAATAAACAAATGAAAATACTATAGCCTATGTTCTTAGAAATAATCGTTTGATATATTCTTTTTTTTTGTATGATAAGACCTTGAATACAAACACATTCTTGTAATTGTAATGTATTTTTTAGACTAGTCAATATAGTTTGATGACGACCCAGTAGATGAACTGATGCTCTGGCTGGATGGTGATGCTGCGGAGGAGAATGTTCATGCTATTAGGGACAATTCATATATAATAATGTCAAATGGCGTTCAGCTCTGGCTGGTAATGTTCATCTGCAAGGCTTGGCGGTTCTAGTGTTTTTGAGCATTTCTAGCATTGTCCAAATTCATGAATGGAAATGGTGCATACCTCTGTAACGAACCTGCATAGCAAGCGGAAGACTAGCCTACTCTAAAACACTCCAAACTAAGACTAGTGGTGTTGTTTACCTCAAAGAACATGACAATGTGGTGTTTCTCTAGAAAAACTGTCGCAGTAGAAATGTCATTTCAAATCAACTGGTAGTTCCAGTGTTTACCGGTCAGTTTGGTTCACAGTCGTATCAATCCACACATTCTTTCAGGAAGAGGAGGTGTATACGTCACAGTAAACAAAAGTTAGCATTCGCTAGCTAGAAAGTACGTTACTTATTTTGTCGTTTTCACCACTTTATTAGCTTGAGAGAGAAAGGAAAAGACATAATATGAATTATATCTGAATTACATCTGTATTATATCTGACTTTGAATGGGATAGAGCCCAACCTCTTCGAACCTTTTGTGTATTATAACATAGCAATCTATAGTATTATTTACAATCTGTCTTGTCTCCAGGGGTTGAACTGGCCAACTTGATGAAATTGCATTCACTTTGTTCTCTTGTAAGACATCTCTGTTTGATCAGTCCCCTGTAACATGTCTGTCCTGTAATAATCTTTACTAGATCTGGCCCCAGTAATATTTCTGTCCTTTAATAACCTTTGTCAGATCTGGCCCCAGTAACATTTCTGTCCTTGAATAACCTTTGTCAGATCTGGCCCCAGTAACCCCAGTCTGTTCTGTAATAGCATCTCTCAGGTCTGGCCCCTTTAACAAGTGTGTTCTGTAATTACATCTCTCAGGTCTGGCCCCTTTAACAAGTCTGCTCTGTAATAACATCTCTCAGGTCTGGCCCCTTTAACAAGTCTGTTCTGTAATTACAACTCTCAGATCTGGTCCCTTTAACAAGTCCATTCTGTAATTACATCTCTCAGGTCTGGCCCCTTTAACAAGTCTGTTCTGTAATTACATCTCTCAGGTCTGGCCCCTTTAACAAGTCTGCTCTGTACTGGCCCCTTTAACAAGTCTGTTCGGTAATTACATCTCTCAGGTCTGGCCCCTTTAACAAGTCTGTTCTGTAATTACATCTCTCAGGTCTGGCCCCTTTAACAAGTCTGTTCGGTAATAACATCTCTCAGGTCTGGCCCCTTTAACAAGTCTGTTCTGTAATTACATCTCTCGGGTCTGGCCCCTTTAACAAGTCCATTCTGTAATTACATCTCTCGGGTCTGGCCCCTTTAACAAGTCTGTTCTGTAATTACATCTCTCAGGTCTGGCCCCTTTAACAAGTCTGCTCTGTACTGGCCCCTTTAACAAGTCTGTTCGGTAATTACATCTCTCAGGTCTGGCCCCTTTAACAAGTCTGTTCTGTAATTACGTCTCTCAGGTCTGGCCCCTTTAACAAGTCTGTTCGGTAATTACATCTCTCAGGTCTGGCCCCTTTAACAAGTCTGTTCTGTAATTACATCTCTCGGGTCTGGCCCCTTTAACAAGTCTGTTCGGTAATTACATCTCTCAGGTCTGGCCCCTTTAACAAGTCTGTTCTGTAATAACATCTCTCAGGTCTGGCCCCTTTAACAAGTCTGCTCTGTAATAACATCTCTCAGGTCTGGCCCCTTTAACAAGTCTGTTCTGTAATTACATCTCTCAGGTCTGGCCCCTTTAACAAGTCTGTTCTGTAATTACATCTCTCAGGTCTGGCTCCTTTAACAAGTCTGTTCTGTAATTACATCTCTCAGGTCTGGCCCCTTTAACAAGTCTGTTCGGTAATTACATCTCTCAGGTCTGGCCCCTTTAACAAGTCTGCTCTGTAATAACATCTCTCAGGTCTGGCCCCTTTAACAAGTCTGTTCTGTAATTACATCTCTCAGGTCTGGCCCCTTTAACAAGTCTGTTCGGTAATTACATCTCTCAGGTCTGGCCCCTTTAACAAGTCTGTTCGGTAATTACATCTCTCAGGACTGGCCCCTTTAACAAGTCTGTTCTGTAATTACATCTCTCAGGTCTGGCCACTGTTATTTTACTGAGTAGTTGAACAGCCACTATACAAACTAATGACTATACAAAAAAGAGAGTGGAGGAGAAAATGTGAAAGTGTGAGGAGAGGAGACGTAAGGAGAGCAGAGGAGAGGAGACGTAAGGAGAGCAGAGGAGAGTAGATGTAAGGAGAGGAGAGGAGACGTAAGGAGAGGGGAGGTGAAGGGGTACCTGGGTTTAAGTGGTAGAAAGGTGTCTGGTTCCTTAGAGGATGGTGGACATATTGTTTAACTGTAACTTTTTGTGTTGAACAACCAGCGTCTCCTCTTCCTCTTTCCACCCTCCTCGTTTATTCTCCTTTCTTCTACCTTCTCACCCCTCTCACCCCTCTCACCCCTATCTTAATCTCTTCTCCCATCCCTCCAAACCCATCCTCTTTCACACGTCATCCCTCAACTCACCTTCCTTCTTGTCTCCCTCTCTTTCCTTCTAGGTAAGCCATATAGAGATGCCAGCATTCTTCATTAAAGAAGCAGAATTCTCTGAGTTAACAGTAGACAGGAGTTAATAACTTAATAGCTGATAACATTCATGTTCTCTAATTTGGCTTTACTCTGTCATTGGAGACTCTGTCATTTCTTTTTTTAGACATGTTTCTAAAATTTTATATTGGCTCTACAGTATTGTAACAATATTATTTCTGCAGCACCAGTTGCCTATTTCCAACTGGTCACATGTACTGCAGATGTGTTTGCAAATGTGAATCATTACATCTCAGTCTGTTATCGTCCCACATCTCTTACCAGATATGGTAGATGAATAATGTCCTACACCTCCTACCAGATATGGTAGATGAATAATGTCCTACACCTCCTACCAGATATGGTAGATGAATAATGTCCTACACCTCCTACCAGATATGGTAGATGAATAATGTCCTACACCTCCTACCAGATATGGTAGATGAATAATGTCCTACACCTCCTACCAGATATGGTAGATGAATAATGTCCTACACCTCCTACCAGATATGGTAGATGAATAATGTCCTACACCTCCTACCAGATATGGTAGATGAATAATGTCCTACACCTCCTACCAGATATGGTAGATGATTAATGTCCTACATGTAATAATAGATATGAGAGTTTATTAATGTCCTACACCTCCTACCAGATATGGTAGATGAATAATGTCCTACACCTCCTACCAGATATGGTAGATGATTAATGTCCTATCTGTTTGTGTTACCACTGCACCCCACAGAATAGTGTTTGTTGTTCAACACCATGAGGCGCTGTTTTGATATACGCTGAAAGACAAGTAAAAGAGATTTGTAATTTTTTTGCCTCACCATTACGCACTTGCATCATCCCATTTGTTTTCTCCTGATGGCGCTGAGAGTTACTCTCCTGGGGCTCTGTGGTCTTTTTGGCTTTGTGAACTGATGTAAAACTCTCTCCTCTGTCGTTCCTCTTTCTCTATCCTATTTTTCTCTTTCTTACAAGAAGAAAGGTCTATGTTTAGGGACTATGTTTATGTCCCAAATGACACACTATGTACATTTCACAAGGATCCATATAAAGCTCTATACTGCCTTGCTTTAGACTAGAGGGTTATACAGAAAAGACGACTAAGTAGGGACCAGGGTTCTGTTTGGAATACACCGATGACATCAGCACAGATGGAGGTAAACATGTTGAAGGTATGAGGGACTAGTTCTTCTCTAGCAACAATACCCATGGCAACAAGACTCTATGGAGACTAACCAAAGAAAAAAGTAGAGGTTCAATTCATTGTCTCCAGCGCACGTATTGTCAACTATTTTCAGACACATTGACTTTCAAAGTGTTTGCACAAACTAGCACACACACTCATACACACACACAAACACACACATACACAATCATGCACACACACACAATCATACACATTTACCAGCAAGTAAAGTTTGGTCAAGGTCGACTCTGACTCTATGACCAACTTAGAAAGGCATAATTAGAGAGCCAGAGAGAAATGAAGAGTTTGATAATGTAGACTGATAGAGAAGGAGAGGCAGATTGAGAGAAGAAGAGAGATGAAGTGAGAGATGGGAGAGAAAAAAAGAGAAAGATTAGGAGGAGAGGTATTAGTAGGAGAGAAGTCAATCCCAGTGGTGACCGTGCAATTCCCAAAGCCATCCCGTCTTTCCCCAGGGAGAGAGGAAGGGATGGGAGAGAAAACAGAAGAGTACAAAGAACATAGAAAAGAACACAAAACCAAACAAAAGAGAACCAAATTAAACAGAAGAGAACAGAAAGGAAAAAATAAAACTGAACAGGACAGAGCGGAACAGAACGTAAGAGAACAGAAAGTTACAGAATAGAACAGAATGGAAGAGAATGTAATGGAACACAAGAGAATGTAATGGAACACAAGAGAATGTAATGGAACACAACAGAATGTAATGGAACGCAACATAATGTAATGGAACACAACAGAATGTAATGGAACACAACAGAATGTAATGGAACACAACAGAATGTAATGGAACGCAACATAATGTAGTGGAACACAAGAGAATGTAATGGAACACAACAGAATGTAATGGAACACAACAGAATGTAATGGAACACAACAGAATGTAATGGAACACAAGAGAATGTAATAGAACGCAACATAATGTAGTGGAACACAAGAGAATGGGAAAGAACAGAAAACAAGGGAGGAGAACAAAACAACAGAAGGGAACAGGGGGGTGCTGGGGAGCTGCTGGGGACCCTATTAGCCAAAGCTGCAGTAGTCACTCTTCCTGCCTTCCACAAAAAACACAGAACTGTACATGTCATACAGTTTTTTACCATCACTTTGGCACTCATTTCAGAACCTTGAAATCATTTTTCAAACCTCTAGACATAAACCGCAACCGATAGTTTCACTGTGTCATTGTTCGTACAATTAATAAATATTGTAGTACAAAATAGGTGATACATGTTTCATTATGGTACTACATGTAAATACATCCCTGTAAGAGTACTGCAGTAGTAGAGGGAATACTACAGACACAGTGGAATCATTGAACAAAATCTGAAATATATTGATGAAAAACAATATATTTCACAACATAGGTTTATTTGAATCAAAGCAAAATAATTAGCTTCGAAATAGAAAAGAAAACACAGTACTGTAAAACATCAAATGCAGTGTTCTTCAACTTGCTTGCTTGTACTGTAAAAAGCAAAACATAGGAGTGATTACTGTACTTCTACATTTTCATCAACTCTGTCTTGTGGATTTGGCCACAGGATCTCATCTACATCACAATGGATGTTTTCATTAGCCAAACATCTTGGAAAAAACCTTCGGGCATGGCGAATCCAGGCCTGACACTGGTCTGCCGTGATGTCATTGCATGCGTCATCCATGGCCTAGAGAAGAGTGACTTGATCATAAAACTTCCATCTCCATGTGGAGAACAATTCCTCAATCGGGTTAAGGAAAGGAGAGTATGGGGGTAAATACAGGGTGGTAAATTGGGCATGGGCCTGAAACCATGCTTGCACCATATGAGCATGCTGGAACCTGACATTATCCCACACAGTGACATAGGTCACACCATCAGCTCTACATGGTGGAACCTGACATTATCCCACACAGTGACATAGGTCACACCATCAGCTCTACATGGTGGAACCTGACATTATCCCACACAGTGACATAGGTCACACCATCAGCTCTACATGGTGGAACCTGATATTATCCCACACAGTGACATAGGTCACACCATCAGTTTTACATGGTGGAACCTGACATTATCCCACACAGTGACATAGGTCACGCCATCAGCTCTACATGGTGGAACCTGACATTATCTCACACAGTGACATAGGTCACGCCATCAGCTCTACATGGTGGAACCTGACATTATCTCACACAGTGACATAGGTCACGCCATCAGCTCTACATGGTGGAACCTGACATTATCTCACACAGTGACATAGGTCACGCCATCAGCTCTACATGGTGGAACCTGACATTATCCCACACAGTGACATATGTCACGCCATCAGCTCTACATGGTGGAACCTGACATTATCCCACACAGTGACATAGGTCAGGCCATCAGCTCTACATGGTGGAACCTGACATTATCCCACACAATGACATAGGTCACACCATCAGCTCTACATGGTGGAACCTGACATTATCCCACACAGTGACATAGGTCACACCATCAGCTCTACATGGTGGAACCTGACATTATCCCACACAGTGACATAGGTCACACCATCAGCTCTACATGGTGGAACCTGACATTATCCCACACAATGACATAGGTCACGCCATCAGCTCTACATGGTGGAACCTGACATTATCCCACACAGTGACATAGGTCACACCATCAGCTCTACATGGTGGAACCTGACATTATCCCACACAATGACATAGGTCACGCCATCAGCTCTACATGGTGGAACCTGACATTATCCCACACAGTGACATAGGTCACACCATCAGCTCTACATGGTGGAACCTGACATTATCCCACACAATGAGATAGGTCACACCATCAGCTTTACATGGTGGAACCTGACATTATCCCACACAGTGACATAGGTCACGCCATCAGCTCTACATGGTGGAACCTGACATTATCCCACACAGTGACATAGGTCACGCCATCAGCTCTACATGGTGGAACCTGACATTATCCCACACAGTGACATAGGTCACACCATCAGCTCTACATGGTGGAACCTGACATTATCCCACACAATGAGATAGGTCACACCATCAGCTTTACATGGTGGAACCTGACATTATCCCACACAGTGACATAGGTCACGCCATCAGCTCTACATGGTGGAACCTGACATTATCTCACACAGTGACATAGGTCACGCCATCAGCTCTACATGGTGGAACCTGACATTATCTCACACAGTGACATAGGTCACGCCATCAGCTCTACATGGTGGAACCTGACATTATCTCACACAGTGACATAGGTCACGCCATCAGCTCTACATGGTGGAACCTGACATTATCCCACACAGTGACATATGTCACGCCATCAGCTCTACATGGTGGAACCTGACATTATCCCACACAGTGACATAGGTCAGGCCATCAGCTCTACATGGTGGAACCTGACATTATCCCACACAATGACATAGGTCACACCATCAGCTCTACATGGTGGAACCTGACATTATCCCACACAGTGACATAGGTCACACCATCAGCTCTACATGGTGGAACCTGACATTATCCCACACAGTGACATAGGTCACACCATCAGCTCTACATGGTGGAACCTGACATTATCCCACACAATGACATAGGTCACGCCATCAGCTCTACATGGTGGAACCTGACATTATCCCACACAGTGACATAGGTCACACCATCAGCTCTACATGGTGGAACCTGACATTATCCCACACAATGAGATAGGTCACACCATCAGCTTTACATGGTGGAACCTGACATTATCCCACACAGTGACATAGGTCACGCCATCAGCTCTACATGGTGGAACCTGACATTATCTCACACAGTGACATAGGTCACGCCATCAGCTCTACATGGTGGAACCTGACATTATCTCACACAGTGACATAGGTCACGCCATCAGCTCTACATGGTGGAACCTGACATTATCCCACACAGTGACATAGGTCACACCATCAGCTCTACATGGTGGAACCTGACATTATCCCACACAGTGACATAGGTCACGCCATCAGCTCTACATGGTGGAACCTGACATTATCCCACACAATGAGATAGGTCACACCATCAGCTTTACATGGTGGAACCTGACATTATCCCACACAGTGACATAGGTCACGCCATCAGCTCTACAGACCTGATCGGGCTCATCAAGGAAGGTTATAAGGAGAGCTGCATTATATGATCCAATATGAGGTCTGTGTCCCCCCACTGCTTGACCTCCATTGTGACCTGGATCACCTGCCGGCTCCATGTTAAGTATCACTATGTTGTTGCAAGTGGATCCCAATCAATTCTTTATATACTTGTTCCACAATGTGAACTCAGTCATCAGTAACGAGTTGGCAAAATTGGACAAGCAATTACAAGGGCCTGCATCCATACAGTGCTGTACTGTCAATACTGTAAACAGTCTGAAAAGGTGGTACATGGGACCATAGAAACAGTGTCTGATAAAGAATGATGATGAAATATTACATGCATAGATAATGTAGTCTGATTGGTTCATGCTCCACGCTAATTGATGACAATGAATCTCATTATCTTGAAACTTTCATGATCTAAACATGGAATATTGTTTGTCTGTTTCCATACAACTATGAATTACAAGAAATGCAACAGTTACTTATCATTTTGAGCAGTGGGATCATTTGAAAGTTGGATCATTGTAATGAAATGAATAGACACTCATCTGAAATGTAATGTGTGAATTCCCTTTTGAAATAGTAGTACTTTGATGTTAAGTTGTGTCATATTGACCAGGTGATTTTTGTTAAATGAACAAATGATCCTAGTTTTATGTGTATTGTATCCAAGCAATTGAAAAAAGTGTTAGAGTTTTGTAAAATGTGCATTTTGATCATTGGTTTTGAGTTTTGTGTCTAGAGTTTTGTGAAATGACGTCAAGGTTCTGAAATTAGTTCCGAAGTGATTGTGAAAAACTGTAACAGGGACACTACTATGTATATTTAACACACAGCTTGATAAGGACCAAAACACTCCAACTGATCCTGCTTGTTACACAGCTAATTTTATTTATAATAAAGGCTCTGCAGGAGGCAAAAAAGGCCTCCAGTGGAATAGTTTAAAGAGACCGACAACACAGACAGAAGAGACATGGCAACAACAGTACAAAACATGTTTCTAACATGTAAACAAAGAAAACAACAGGAGAAAAACATGTATCTCACATGTAGATAAAGACAACAACAGGACAAAACATGTTTCTAACACATAGATAAAGAAAACAACAGGACAAAACATGTTTCTAACAAGTTGATAAAGACAACAACAGGACAAAACATGTTTCTAACAAGTTGATATAGACAACAACAGGACAAAACATGTTTCTAACAAGTTGATAAAGACAACAACAGACGAAGACATGTTGCTAACATGTAGATAAAGAAACTTCATGTCAAGGGAAACATTGTGTAAAGAGATACATTATTTAAGACCTTTACAGTTGCAGAGACACAAACAAAACCAGAATGGAAACCAGATTGCATACCAGAGAGGATACTGTAAACATCAATGTTTATGTTTTTCCAAAACTTTTGAAATACAGCGCAAGATATGAATTGAAAAACAGCTTAAAAAAAGGACAAAATGTAGCTGCCTTCCAATCATTGGGAATTTCTGCGGAGTGAAATTATGGTAAAAAGGTGAGGAAGTGGCTTTGCTATTATAGGGACTGCTTCCTTCAGGAGGAATGCATCCAGGCCGTTTGACCCAGATGGTTTCTTAGGGTCCAGTTTAAGTGGCTCATTCATTACCTCTGTCTCAGTGATCGCCTGCATGGAGAAACTGTGTAATGGGACTGTATAAAAAACAGGGCGGAGATTCAGGGCTAGTCCCAGTAGATTGACCGTGTGATGAGAAAATGTCAGATGGACAATAAGGCGATCCAAAACAGGGATCCAGACTTGATGAAATGGTAATAATGAGAAGGCGTGGCTGAGTTAAACAGGGATCCAGACTTGATTAAATGGTAATAATGAGAAGGCGTGGCTGAGTTAAACAGGGATCCAGACTTGATGAAATGGTAATAATGAGAAGGCGTGGCCGAGTTAAACAGGGATCCAGACTTGATTAAATGGTAATAATGAGAAGGCGTGGCCGAGTTAAACAGGGATCCAGACATGATGAAATGGTAATAATGAGAAGGCGTGGCTGAGTTAAACAGGGATCCAGACTTGATGAAATGGTAATAATGAGAAGGCGTGGCTGAGTTAAACAGGGATCCAGACTTGATGAAATGGTAATAATGAGAAGGCGTGGCTGAGTTAAACAGGGATCCAGACTTGATGAAATGGTAATAATGAGAAGGCGTGGCTGAGTTAAACAGGGATCCAGACTTGATGAAATGGTAATAATGAGAAGGCGTGGCTGAGTTAAACAGGGATCCAGACATGATGAAATGGTAATAAAGACCTTGTTCTTGCACTCATTCCTCACAACAATCACATCATCAATGTCAAGAAAAATGGGCAGCTTAGAAGAGCAAATTTTGTTTCTCATTTCTTTCACTAACTTCCAGAAGGAGTTAGAACCACAGAGAACTGTTCCTTAAATGATGGCCTGAGTACATTTATTTTCTGGAATGATAACCAGTCAGTCTGGCCAGTGGTATTTCAAGCTTTCCGCCAAATGGCGTCCTTATGGTGGTGTAACTCAGCCAAATCCAGATTGAACCAGGGGCTGAATCTGGATTAAATTAAAAACATATATATTACTGAGAAGGAGAGGATCAAGACAGGACAAATCAAGACAGGTCAAGAAAGATAAAGACAGGTCAGAACAGTTCAGAACAGATCAGGACAGGACAGATTAGGCCAGGACAGATCAGAACAGGAAGATTAAGTCAGGACAGATCAGGTCAGGACAGATCAGGTCAGGACAGATCAGGTCAGATCAGGTCAGGAATGATCAGGACAGGACAGATCAGGTCAGGACAGATCAGGACAGGAAAGGACAGATCAGGACAGGACAGATAAGGACAGGACAGATCAGTAAGGCAAGGCAAGGCAATTTTATTTATATAGCACATTTCATACACAATGGTCATTCAAAGTGCTTTACATAAATATCCATTTGACAGAGGAACTGTTACAGAAATAAGAAATAATAAAAACCATTAAGAATATAAAATCAAATACAGAACAGTGAAGAAATAAGAAAAATTAAAACCGTTAAGAATATAATGTCAAATACAGTTTAGAATAAAAAATATAATAAAATAAAGGACAGTGAAAACAGTCGGACGGACAGTGGCACAGTGCTCATTCATTAAATGCAAAGTAAAATAGATGTGTTTTGAGTCTGGATTTGAATGTGACTACTGTAGGAGCACATCTGATCTCTTCTGGAAGCTGGTTCCAGCTGCGACTGGCATAATAGCTAAAAGCAGACTCTCCTTGCTTAGAGTGAACCCTTGGTATTTCTAGCTGATGTGATCCTAATGATCTGAGTGTTCTAATGATCAGTACATGTCAGGACATATCAGGTGAGTACAAATCAGGACAGGACAGATCAGGTCAGGACAGGACAGATCCGGTCAGGACAAATCAGGACAAGTCAGGACAGATTAGGACCGAACAGATCAGGAAAGATCAGTTGGGCATCATTGGGCATGGTATTATAATTGGGGTACCTTTCAGCTTTAGGGTACCAGTGAGGTTTAGGTTTGGGGTTGGATTATGTTTAGGCATAAAAGTTAAGTTTAGGGTTACGGTTAGGGTTATGGTTACGTTTAGGGCTAAAGAATAGGGGACATGGATTTCCGGTGAAAGGTTAGTTCTCAGGTCCCCACAATTATATGAAGACAAACATTTGTGTGTGTGTCATAATCATAATGAGTTTTTGAGACATTAATTAGTGGAATCAAATTCTGTGTTGTTTCTCATCTGTAGCATTCATGCCTTGGTAACTGTATGCTACCCCCCCCACACACACACCCACAGATACGCACACACACACACACACAAATACCCCAATCATTCTTTTTTTCCTTTTCCCTTAGGCAATGATTAGAACAAATAGCGATGGGAGGGGTTCATTCAAAATGGCCCCCTGTTTTATGATGTGGTGCAATGAGGTTATTATTCTGAGGGGCTGGTTTTTCTGGTCAACTAATGTGATCATATCAGTAGTTGAGAATGCCATATACAAATAATCGATCTAATCTATTTGCATATGGCATTAGCATACAGCCAAGACTAAATGACTACATTGGTAAATGTATAGCATGCAGCCAAGGCTAATGACTAGATTACTTATAGTATAGCATGCAGCCAAGGCTAATACCTAGATTAGTTATAATATAGCATGCTGCCAAGGCTAATGACTAGATTAGTTATAGTATAGCATGCAGCTAAAACTAATAACTAGATTAGCTATAGTATCGCATGCAGCAAAGGCTAATGACTAGATTGGCTATATTATACTGTAGCATGCAGCCAAGGAAAATAAGTAGATTAGCTATAGTATAGTATGTAGCCAAAGCTAATGACTAGATTAGCTATAGTATAGCATGCAGCCAAGGCTAATAACTAGATTAGCTATAAAAGAGCAAGCGGCCAAGGCTAATGACTAGATTGGCTGTAGTATAACATGCAGCCAAGGCTAATAAATAGATTAGCTATAGTATAGCAGGCTAATAACTAGATTAGCAATAATATAATATTAAGTTACTAGCCAGTCAACATTTTCACTAGCTACAATTTTGTTGTTGGGAAATTACATTTTATTTGTTTAAAGTTGGTTTCGACTTTTAAACTGCTTGTCCCTACCACAAAAGAAACCCCCTTCACCTTTTAACTCCTGTACGTCCAACAATCGGATAAGTACATGATTTTCTCGACTGGACTTCCTCTTTTTGTTGAACAGACTTTTCTTTTTCTTTGTATCTGCTTCATTTTCAGTTTCATCATCAGTTTTTCTCTTGTGAGTTTTTGTCTGCTCTACGAGTTTTCTGATACCTGTGATGTGCCATCACATCAAAGTCTATCTTGTTCACGCTGTTGGTCACTGGTGTGCAAGGCAAAAGGTCTAACACAAATGGACCAGAATCAAACTCTGTATGCAGGTATTGCTCATGGGAGTTGTAGGATCGTAGCGCGTAGTGCCAAAGAGGTCTTTATTTCAGAAGACTTGAGAAGACTGCAATATAAAAATAAAAATATATATATAAAGGCAAAATAATAGATTGTTAAAAAATACTATTCTGTCCTTTAGCATGATAGTTAACGCTAAATATGTCCTGGGTGTTTTTTGTGGCCAGCACCTTTTGGGTTTACTGAAATGCAAAAAAAACTAAATCTTGCTTGGACTTTGTGTGAAAAATTACAAAAAGATGGCTTGCAGTTAACCAATTAACTAATCAACCAGCAAGGATCAGTCATAAACCCACACAGAGGTTGATTATCTCCCCTGTGTACATCACCTGTCTATATAACCTGTGTACATCACCTGTGTACATCACCTGTCTACGTCACCTGTCTATGTCACCTGTGTACGTCACCTGTCTACGTCACCTGTCTACGTCACCTGTGTACGTCACCTGTCTACGTCACCTGTCTACGTCACCTGTCTACATCACCTGTCTACGTAACCTGTCTACATCACTTGTTCACTTCTTGTCTCCTTCCCTTATCTTCTTCCTTTCTCCATCCTGTCTCCTTCCCCTGCCTCCTTCCTGTATCCTTCTTGTCTCTTTCATGTCTCTCTTCCCTGTCTCATTCAGGTCTCATCCCTCAATCCTCATCCCTTCATCATCTGCTGATCTCACTCAGATTTCTTCCTCACTTCCTATTTTACAAACCCTCCAGATACATGTTTGTTTAGAAGGTATTGACTGACGGAGGTTAAACACACACAGGAATTGAGAGTGTTGGTGATGAAGAGGATGATAAGTCCACAGGGAAGAGTAGAGGGGGAGGAGAGGGTGAAAGGAGAGAAAGGCCAAAAAGAAGGAGAGAGAAAGAGAGAAGGAGAGAGAGAAAGGGGAAATGGAGGGGAGCTAAGAGACAGAGAGAGACATTGAGGGGTAAAGAGAAGACAGAAAGTTGAGACATGGGAGGGAGAGAAAAGAGGATGAATCAGAGTTCTCTCTACTTCAGTCTACCTGACGAACAGTAGTCTCATTGTTCCTTATCAGGTCCCTGCAGCTTTCCCTGATAGACACACACACACACCACAGACACACACACACACACACACCACAGACACCTGAGCTCTACACACACATTACTGAGCTCTACTCTCCCTGGGGCTTATAGTCTTAAGTTCTGACAATAGGGACACTACTGGAAATGATCTGGTCAGGATCCTCTAGAGAAAGAACCTCCATCTGGTAATGATCTGGTCAGCATCCTCATGACACAGAACCTCCATCTGGTAATGGTCTGGGCAGGATCCTCTAAGACACAGAACCCAGAGGATCAAAGATCTTCCTCTGTCCAGGGTCTGTGTTAATTTGCCCATCTTAATCTTTTCTTTTTATAGGCCAATCTGAAATATGGGCTTTTCTTTGCAACAGCCTAGAAGGTCAGCATCCCAGAGTTGCCTCTTCACTGTTGATTTTAGGACAGTTTTTTTGCAGGTACTATTTTATGAAGCTGCCAGTTGAGGACCTGTAATGTGTTTGTTTCTCCAACTAAACACTAATTTATTTTTCCTCTTGCTCAGTTGTACACCAGGGCCTCCCACTGCTTTTTCTATTCTGGTTAGAGAGACTTTGCGGTGTTCTGTGAAGGGAGCATTGCACGAGAACTTTAGTTTCTTGGCAATTTCTCGCATGGAATAACTTTCAGAAGAAAGTTCTTTGTCTCTGGCCATTTTGAGCATGTAATCGAACCCACAATTAGCTTTTTAAAACTTGGATTAGGGAGCTGATAATGGTTGCTGATAACTGACCTCTGTACGCCTGCGCCTGACAATGTCTACTCTGCTCAATTCTATGTATTTAATGGATGAAAAAAACAAGGACCCCAAACTTTTGAACTGTAGTGAAAATACTGTCTACTTACTGTGTAGAATTCTGTTAAATCTCCAAAATCAGAGACTCTCATCATAACCAGTTTTCCATTTGCAGACAAACATAAGAACAAGAAAGTAGGCCTAGTTCAGCTGGCCCGCAATAGAGACTGTCAGCCTCTCGAGACTGGAACCACTACACCACAGAGCTGTACATTTGGTGAGTATAGCCTCTTGTGTCTACCCTGAACAAATCATCTTTTGCCACTGGCAGTTTTAACACCTAATTTTTTCTTTCATGGCATAACAGCATTCTTTTTTCTTTCATTCATGAATGACATAGAATTTACGAAACATGTCTCAAGATTCCAACCAAGTGGTGATTGAAGATTGGGTTCTTCAATCACCGCTTGGTTGGAATCTTGAGACATGTTTAGTAAATTATTCCGACTGGTTGATAGTCACAGCCAGTCTGTCTGTTTTTATGCTGTGTTGAGGACGGTGTTAACGTAAGGCGGGGCTTCAGGGTCTTACGTCAGTCAAAATGTCTGATGTCACCATCTACCCCGCTGACATTTTCCGGAAATAGTTCCAATCTAACATCCCCTCGACAACTTTAAACAGTACATCTATCGTATTATGTGGGCTTTGTTTTGACCCTAAATAAAACACTTTTCGAAAGGTGTCCCATAAACTGGCATTAAAAAACATTTGATCAGTCACACCAGCCTTAAACACATGGCCTTCGGGCAATTCATAAAATGCCACCTCCGGTAGCTCTGGGTTGAAAATGTATCCACCGATTTGACCATCGTCCAATACCCATTCCTGTGCCAACATATCCTGGTGTAGTTGATGGATTCGGGTTAAACTCTGCATTGGTTTCTTCGGGGTTGGCATGTTGATTGCATCTCTGCGGTCCATCTGTAATTTCTTACCAAATCGCTGAGCTGTGTTTAAGATGTTAGCTTTCACCGGTGTTTCACCCAAAACATTGATCGCAGCACAATCCTCCATGTTTTGTATTGTGTATGTAAGTTAGCTCAGGCAACCATGTTGCTGCTGACACAGCACTTATTAATTGCCTGGGAATTTAACAATCCGGAACCCTAAGAACCATTTGTTAATCATCAAACATAACCCACCTGTTTTGTTTGCTCATCACTCATTGTAAAACATCAAACACGGACACATCAATGTATTCATAAATTACAAAGTCACCGGACATGCATGTGTCACTCCAGAAGTCCCGCCCTTACACAAGTCATACAGGAAGTCCATACGTCACACCGGAAGTCCCACCCTGCAAACCGGATGTCCCGCCCACCTGTCACATCAATCTGGAAGTCCCGCCCTCCCAGAATGGTCATAAATCACCATTCTGACACAGTATACCCTACATTTACTACTAATAACTATCAATAAAGGTGACGATAACTAACTTTTTCATCAAGTGAAAAGAACAGAGACTCGTGGAATCTACCAGAAATAGTCGCAATACTGTATAACCGTAAACAGTTTAATTGTGGCCAACAAATAAAATGAATAAATGTAGATTCAAACTTAGTAGATTCAAACTTAAGACGTCTTAGGATAACCACTATGCCACGGCATTACACATTCCAGCAGTCGCTAGACACCATTAAGCATTGTGTTAAACTGCCTAACGTTTCTTATTAAGTGTACCTCCACCACAAATAGCATATATGAACTGCCTGTTTTAACACCTTATTAGCCAGTAATAGGCTTTACCAGTATCTACAAACTTCCGAAGAATAGTCATAAGAATTGAGCAATTGCTAGTGAGACTGAAGAGGATATTTTCCATGCCAGAAACAGTCGCAATATAACGTATACAGTTTTAGTTAAGGCTTACTATAACGTAAATACTGTATGTTGTGGCAAGCTAAGTGTTTGTCTATCCTGACCCAAAACACACGCACAGATGTGTACTTCGAAAATCCACCAGAAACAGTCGCAATATAACCGTAAACTGTTTTATTTCAGCCTTTCTATAATGTAGATACTGAAGGTTTTAATCAGCATCGTTTTCGTCTATACGGAATAATTCATAATGCGTACTTCGCTTTGACTGTGAGGAGATACGAACGCGGGATCTATAATTTACTAACCACAAGGGGGACTCAGTCAGTCAGTCACTCAGTAAGAGACATTCGCTCTTCTTGTTCGCCTCTGCTTATGCGGTCTGACAAAAATATAGAGGGAATGTAGGGGAGAAAGAGAGAGGCAGAAGGTTGGGATGGAATAAACAAGGTTCTAACACAAGAATAATACACTGCTAAAAAAAAAACAAGGGAAAACTTAAATCACACATTGGGACTCGATAAAAGGAAATACACCATCCACCATAACATTATGACCGCTGACAGGTGAAGTGAATAACACTGATAATCTACTTATCATGGCACCTGTCAGGGTGGGATATATTATGCAGCAAGTGAACATTCTGTCCTCAAAGTTGATGTGTTGGAAGCAGGAAAAATGGGCCAGCGTAAGGATCTGAGCGACTTTGATAAGGGCCAAATTGTGATGGCTAGACAACTGGATCAGAGCATCACCAAAACTGCAGTCCTTGTGGGGTGTTCCCGGTCTGCAGTGGTCAGTACCTTTCAAAAGTGGTCCAAGGAAGGAAAAGAAGTGAACCAGCGACAGGGTCATGGATGGCCAAGGCTCACTGATGCACATGGGGAGTGAAGGCTGGCCCATGTGGTCTGATCCAACAGACAAGCTACTGTAGCTCAAATAGCTGAAAAGGTTCATGCTGGAACTGACAGAAAGGTGTCCGAACACACAGTGCTTTGCAGTTTTTTTGCGTATGGGGCTACGTATCCGCAGACCAGTCAGGGTGCCCATTCTGACCCCTGTCCACTGCTGAAAGTGCCTACAACGGGCATGTGAACATCAGAACTGGACCACGGAGCAATGGAAGAAGGCAGCCTGGTCTGATGAATCACGTTTTCTTTTACATCACGTGGATGGCCGGGTGTGTGCACGTCACTTACCTGGAGAACACATGGCATCAGGATGCACTATGGGAAGGAGGCAAGCCCGCAGAGGCAGTGTGATGCTTTGTGCAATGTTCTGCTGGGAAACCTTGGGTCCTGCCATTCATGTGGATGTTACTTTGACACGTACCAGCTACCTGAGCATTGTTGCAGACCATGTACACCCTTTCATGGCAACAGTATTCCCTGATGGTTCAGTAATGATTTGAGGACACAACGAGTTCAAGGTGTTGACTTGGCCTCCAAATTCCCCAGATCTAATTCAAATTGAGCATCTGTGGGATGTGCTGGACAAACAAGTCTGATCCATGGAGGCCCCACCTCACAACTTACAGGACTTAAAGGATATTTTGCTAACATCTTGGTACCAGATACCACAGCACATCTTCAGAGGTCTAGTGGAGTCCATGCCTCGACGGGTCAGAGTTGTTTTGGCGGCAAAAGGGGGTCCTATATAATATTAGGTAGGTGGTCATAATGTTATGGCTGATTGGTGAATATTAATGAAATCTTTAATGTACATTGTGTAATTCGTTGGAAACCAAAATCACCAACCGACTGAGGGCTGGATTCAAACTCACACCGAAAATCTAAGTAACAACTGAAATCACTGGCTGTTCGAACTTGCATGAATTTCATCACAGGAACTCATAATGTGACTCAGTAGTGTATGGCCCCCACATACCTGTATTCACTCCCGATAACGTCTGGGCATGCTCCTGATGAGACGTGAATGGTGTCCTGGGGGATCTTCTCCCAGACCTGGATCAGGGCATCAGTGAGCTCCTGGACTGTCTGTGGCGCTGCTTGGCAGCATCAGATGCACCTATACATAACGTTGTATAGGTTCTCAATTGGTTTGAGGTCTGGTGAATGTGAGGGGGGCGAGTTAATGGCATCAATGCCTTCACTCTGGCCACATGAGGCCGGGCATCACCTGCATCAGGTCTGACTATGGGTCTGAGGATTATGTCCCGGTGCCTAACAGCAGTCAGGGTACCATTGACTAGCATGTGGCGGTACAGTGGGTACAATGGGGAGAACAAGTATTTGATACACTGCCAATATTGCAGGTTTTCCCACTTACAAAGCATGTAGAAGTCTGTCATTTTTATCATAGGTATTCAACTGTGAGTGATGGAATCCAAAACAAAAATGGCTTGAGCAGGGGGACCTTGCGTGCGCTGCAGGATTTTAATCCATGACGGCGTGGTGTGTTACTAATGGTTTTCTTTGAGACTGTGGTCCCAGCTCTCTTCAGGTTATTGACCAGGTCCTGCCGTATAGTTCTGGGCTGATCCCTCACCTTCCTCATGATCATTGATGACCCACGAAGTGAGATCTTGCATGGAGCCCCAGACCGAGGGAGATTGACCGTCATCTTGAACTTCTTCCATTTTCTAATAATTGCGCTAACAGTTGTTGCCTTCTCACCTAGCTGCTTGCCTATTGTCTTGTAGCCCATCCCAGCCTTGTGCAGGTCTACACTTTTATCCCTGATGTCCTTACACAGCTCTCTGGTCTTGGCCATTGTGGAGGTTGGAGTCTGTTTGATTGAGTGTGTGGACAGGTGTCTTTTATACAGGTAACAAGTTCAAACAGGTGCAGTTAATACAGGTAATGGGTGGAGAACAGGGGGGCTTCTTAATGAAAAACTAACAGGTCTGTGAGAGCCGGAATTCTTACTGGTTGGTAGGTGATCAAATACTTATGTCATGCAATAAAATGCAAATTAATTATCTAAATATCATACAATGTGATTTTCTGGATTTTTGTTTTAGATTCCGTCTCTCACAGTTGAAGTTGAAAATTACAGACCTCTACATGCTTTTATAAGTAGGACAACCTCGGCAGTGTATCAAATACTTGTTCTCCCCACTGTAAGCTCAGGTCACTTTCTATGTACATTCAATGGACATTAGCACATTTCAATGTATCCATTTTTCAGCACTACAACATATAATATTTAGGATTTCTTTTCATACTGTCCACTGTGCTCCCTACCTAAGATACCATGCTCCCTACATACTCAGATATAGGTTACCGTGCTCCCTACCTGAGATACCATGCTCCCTACATACTCAGATATAGGTTACTGTGCTCCCTACCTAAGATACCATGCTCCCTACATACTCAGATATAGGTTACTGTGCTCCCTACCTAAGATACCATGCTCCCTACATACTCAGCTATAGGTTACTGTGCTCCCTACCTAAGATACCATGCTCCCTACATACTCAGATATAGGTTACTGTGCTCCCTACCTAAGATACCATGCTCCATACATACTCAGATATAGGTTACCGTGCTCCCTACCTGAGATACCATGCTCCCTACATACTCAGATATAGGTTACTGTGCTCCCTACCTAAGATACCATGCTCCCTACATACTCAGATATAGGTTACTGTGCTCCCTACCTAAGATACCATGCTCCCTACATACTCAGATATAGGTTACTGTGCTCCCTACCTAAGATACCATGCTCCCTACATACTCAGCTATAGGTTACTGTGCTCCCTACCTAAGATACCATGCTCCTTACATACTCAGCTATAGGTTACTGCACTCCCTACATAGGACACCATGCTCCCTACATACTGCGATAAAGGTCATCAGTGGCACCCTACATAAGTCCATAAGCCTGATCTAAATAGGTTCTGACTGGCCATTTTGTGTACATTTAACTTTGTGTGTAGGTAGGTCTACCACAAATCCTTAAATAAATAGCATGCAGAATTTTTTTGTGGTTGGGCATTGGCTCACATTTCAGCAGTTAAACAGCAGATGGAATAATTAACCAGCAATTCTAAAGAAGGTAGCACTGTAAAGACTACCAAATACCGTAAAGGACAGAAACATCATTGCTATGGAAGAGACAGCAGTGTGTTTGACATGGTCGGTTAACTAACAAGAAGTCACGGTCTCAGTTAGGTATTCAACATCAGTTGGGTACGGAGGACAAATGCTGAATGCTAAAATGTACATCTGTTGGGATTTGCCTGCAACAACATGGGGATTCAAGGTGGTTCAACAAGGGAGGGGCTCTGAAGCGTGAAATTGGGGGCATAGAATTGGCTGTCTAGTCTGGGCAATGGATTGGTTATTGTAATGTTTATATTGGTCATCAGACTACTGTTCACAATAAACACAATTTTTTTTATTTGTTATAAACTCATACGGTGGGTGTCTGTGTACTGTGTACATGGGGTCCATGTTTTACAGTTCTTGTGAGGAGCAGAAATGTCCTCAAAGATAGTAACAGAACAAAAATTCGAACTTGTGGGGACATTCCACACAAAAAAAAGAAAGAAAATTATATACGTTTCAGCTGTGGTAGCTAGGACATTGACTCCAGTAGGGAAACATGACCGTACCCATGAGGAGAAACAACTATTTTAGGGTTAGGGTTAGGTTTAGGGTTAGGAGTTAGGTTTAGGGTTAGAGGTTAGGTTTAGGGTTAGGGGTTAGGTTTAGGGCAGAAGTTACTATGCCCTCCCAGTGGTGTAGTGAAGTCCCTGTCTCGTGGTAGTTTGAATTCAGGTCATTAGTTCAACCTCCACACTGACCTCTACAGGCAGACTCATTACAGCTAGAGAATACCAACTTTAATAACTCCAGCTCAGTTAAATACATTTGTCAAACTTTGTTGTGGCGTTTAAAAAGGAAAAGAGGCCTAGGGGTATTTTCAAATAGGGTAAAACAATGATTGAAGGAAGAGAAGGCGGGTCGCATTCTCCAAGAGACAGTGACATTTTAAATAGCCACTAGATGGCAGCAGTATGCAACAAATACCATCACTTCACAGCTGTAATGTGGCAGTTAGCTTAATGTTATTAGTGTCTTAGACCACTGCACCATTTGAAAGTCAATTTCCTTGATATTCTTTTATCTTTTATCAGTTTGAGGCCATAGAATATATGGCGACTACTCAGTGAACTGATTCAAGGAGATTCTGATTGAATAAAGAGTGTTCATGCTGGAATAGAACAACAAGGTGCAGAAAATCTGATTTACAGTGTAGACCATTTTGTGCTTCATACTGTTCTGTGCTTCATACTGTTCAGAGGTTCATACTCCTCTGTGCTTCATACTGTTCTGTGCTTAATACCGTTCTGTGCTTCATACCGTTCTATGCTTCATACCATTCTATGCTTCATACCATTCTGTACTTTATACCGTTCTATGCTTCATCCCGCTCTGTGCTTCATACCGTTCATCCCAAACCACAGTGAAGTAATGTACCATGTACAAATAGGAATACATTTAGAATAGAGACACATTTGTGTGTGGCCCAGCTCCTTGAGATGTGGGGGGTGTTGGTCCCCAGCCCCTGGGCTCTGTACGAGGGTGGGGTGGGGGTGTGGTAGGTGGGGTCCCACCCGGTTTAGTTCCGCCTGAACAATCCTGGGATATGTAGAACCTCAGGGGGAGGGTGGGCGCAGGCCAGGAGCTCATCCCTCCACCCCTACACCACTAATCCCCCTCCCCTACTACCCCCACCCTAATCCCCCTCTCCTACTACCCCCACCCTACTCCCCCCTCCCCTACTCCCTCCACCCCTACTCCCCGTCCCCTACTCCCCCCACCCCTACTCCAAGACCGAAGGTAAAACTGTGACTCTGAGTGAGAGACAGGGGGTAACTGTGACTCTGACTGAGAGACAGGGGGTAACTGTGACTCTGAGTGAGAGACAGAGGGTAACTGTGACTCTGACTGAGAGACAGGGGGTAACTGTGACTCTGAGTGAGAGACAGGGGGTAACTGTGACTCTGAGTGAGAGACAGGGGGTAACTGTGACTCTGACTGAGAGACAGGGGGTAACTGTGACTCTGACTGAGAGACAGAGGGTAACTGTGACTCTGAGTGAGAGACAGGGGGTAACTGTGACTCTGAGTGAGAGACAGGGGGTAACTGTGACTCTGAGTGAGAGACAGAGGGTAACTGTGACTCTGAGTGAGAGACAGGGGGTAACTGTGACTCTGAGTGAGAGACAGAGGGTAACTGTGACTCTGAGTGAGAGACAGAGGGTAACTGTGACTCTGAGTGAGAGACAGAGGGTAACTGTGACTCTGACTGAGAGACAGGGGGTAACTGTGACTCTGAGTGAGAGACAGAGGGTAACTGTGACTCTGAGTGAGAGACAGGGGGTAACTGTGACTCTGAGTGAGAGACAGGGGGTAACTGTGACTCTGAGTGAGAGACAGAGAGTAACTGTGACTCTGAGTGAGAGACAGGGGGTAACTGTGACTCTGAGTGAGAGGCAGAGGGTAACTGTGACTCTGAGTGAGAGACAGGGGGTAACTGTGACTCTGAGTGAGAGACAGAGGGTAACTGTGACTCTGAGTGAGAGACAGGGGGTAACTCTGACTCTGAGTGAGAGACGGGGGGTAACTGTGACTCTGAGTGAGAAACAGGGGTAAAGCTGTGACAAGAAGTACACAACCTGACCTTGGAATCACAGAAGTTTGGTATTACCAGCTCACTCCTAAGCTCTCTTTCTCTCATTTTCTTTCTCTTTATCTCTGTCTTTTATATTATTCACTGTGTATCTGTCTTTATCTCTTTCTGTCTCCCACTTTTTTCACTCCGTCTCTCTTTTTTTCTTTCTCTAGACTCAAAAAAGACAACCAAAAGACATGAAGTGCAGATGAAACTGAACAAGGTAAAAGTTCAGGTATGAAACCCAGAACAGTTTTTACAGTTGGTAGGAAACCTAACAGAGAATAGAACCTGGCATACACACATACAGAAACACACACACCCACAACCATTCACACACACACATAACCTCACACACATAAACTGACCTCTGTCTAGCCTCAGCAGAATAAGCACCAGATCAACAGGTCACCAGGTCAACAGAGAACTGTAACACGGAGCTGGAAGTTAATTTCCTTTATTTACACTACGGGAAATTAAGTCTGGCATTTTCTATGGCACATATTGTATACACTGACAGAGCTAGACTGTTTACTGTGACAGGCCTCTCTATTCTACACAACGATAGATACTGTATATACTTTCACATCCACACACTGAGCCTGTGTCCAGTATGTTATGGCCACCATAGAATGCAGTCAGTCAGACTGGGCAGTTTCCCCCAATGATGTGTGTCTTTGCGTTCTGCTGGAAAGACAAGTTCAACTGGAGTTGTCTAAAATCAAAAAGGTCAATGTCCTGGTGTGGTGCAGTCAAAGGCTGTTCATCAGTGTCCTGGTGTGGAAAATGGCTGTTCATCAAAGGTCCCCATACCTGAAGGAGGTTAAGCAATTTTGCAAAGAAGAATGTACAGAAATGTCTGAGTCCAGATGTGCAAACTGGTAGAGACTGACCCAAATAGACTCAGGGCTGCCAAAGGTGTCTCTACCTAACATTGACTAAAGGTGTCTCTAACTAACATTGACTAAACGAATCAATACTCATGAAATATATATTTTTTCTGTTTTGTAGATTTCCATCTTTTATTATGTTTTGTCCAGCAGTGGCCAAAATAAATCAATTTGGATTTCAAGTTGTAACACAATAAAATGAGGAAAAACCCAAGGGAGTTTTTCCTCATTTGAGAGCAACTCTATATTGGTAAACTGAGCGGCAGTGAAATGTCCCTTTAATCTGCAATTTCTGTGTTCTGGTCCATTTCCTAGACAAATAATTTATTCAGGCATAATTGTTGAGCAGATCAACTGAGAATTACCAACAATCTTCCATGGTTTAGCTAATTTGAACTGTTCCAATACTCACAGATCTGAACTGAGCAACGGCCTTAGGTGTTTTTGAAATGTAGTGATTTTTTCTTCTTCATTTTTTTATTACTTTCCCCTTCAACAATCTTTTCATGCAGTTTTACCTCATTAAAACCTTGACGTTGTGTCATATGAGCTCATTTTGTTAGTGTGTGTGTTTGTTGGTCATCTAACTGGTAGCAGTAAGGAATGTTGTGTGGATTTAAAACACTCCCTCTCTGGACATGACATTAGATTGTGCGAAAGACACATGTCTGGAAACTTAGCTGGCTCAACTTACCACTAACCAGCCAGTGCTGCAATAGTACAGTACTGATAGCCATCTTTAGTGGTGGATTGATTCATCAATATAGACAGCATAAAACGACAGATGTAAGGAGAGAAGGACAAACTAACAGACAAAACAGGCAGACAGACAGACCGACAGGCAAAGATGGGGTTGGAGAGAGAGAGTAGAGAGAGATAGAGTGAAAGAGAGGGGAGAGAGAGAGGGATAGAGTGAAAGAGAGGATAGAGAGAGAGAGGGATAGAGTGAAAGAGGGGGTAGAGAGAGAGAGGGATAGAGTGAAAGAGAGGGTAGAGAGAGAGGGATAGAGTGAAAGAGAGGGTAGAGAGAGAGAGGGATAGAGTGAAAGAGAGGGTAGAGAGGGAGAGGGATAGAGTGAAAGAGAGGGTAGAGAGAGAGGGATAGAGTGAAAGAGAGGGTAGAGAGAGAGAGGGACAGAGTGAAAGAGAGGGTAGAGAGAGAGAGGGATAGAGTGAAAGAGAGGGTAGAGAGAGAGGGATAGAGTGAAAGAGAGGGTAGAGAGAGAGGGATAGAGTGAAAGAGAGGGTAGAGAGAGAGAGAGGGATAGAGTGAAAGAGAAGGTAGAGAGAGAGGGATAGAGTGAAAGAGAGGGTAGAGAGAGAGGGATAGAGTGAAAGAGAGGGTAGAGAGATTACAGAGGGGGGGGGGCAGACTCATGTGACTGAGTTCTCATAGCTTTTATGACCCACATCTCCCGAAAACACATAAACACACACACACACACACACACACATATACACACACACACACACACACATTCACACACTGCTGAAGCAGAGGGAACTCAGGGCCTCATTATAGATGTGGATTAATGTCACTGAGACTGTTCATGCTCCGCCTGGTCTGTGTGTGTGTGTGTCTATGTGGGAGTGGGTGTGTGTCTGTGTGTGTATCTGTGTGTGTGTGTCTGTGTGTGTGTGTGTCTATGTGGGTGTGGGTGTGTGTCTGTGTGTGTATCTGTGTGTGTGTGTCTCTATGTGGGTGTGGGTGTGTGTCTGTGTGTGTCTATGTGGGTGTATCTGTGTGTCTGTCTGTGTGTGTCTGTTTGTCTGTCTGTGTGTGTGTGTGTGTGTCTGTGTGTGTGTTTGATGGTGACAAGGTTAACCCTGGTGTGTGTGTGTTTGTCTGTGTGTTTGCTGGTGACAGGGTTAGCCCTGGTGTGTGTGTTTGATGGTGACAGGGTTAACCCTGGTCTGTGTGTGTGTCTGTGTGTGTGATGGTGACAGGGTTAACCCTGGTGTGTGTGTGTGTGTGTGTTTGATGGTGACGGGCTTAACCCTGGTCTGTGTGTGTGTGTGTGTGATGGTGACAGGGTTAACCCATGTGTGTGTGTGTGTTATGGTGACAGGGTTAACCCATGTGTGTGTGTGTGTGTGTGTGTGTTATGGTGACAGGGTTAACCTGTGTGTGTGTGTGTGTCTGTGTGTGATGGTGACAGGGTTAACCTGTGTGTGTGTGTGATGGTGACGGGGTTAACCCTGGTCTGTGTGTGTGTGTGATGGTGACAGGGTTAACCTGTGTGTGTGTGTGCGTGTGTGTGTGTGTGTGATGGTGACGGGGTTAACCCAGGTCTGTGTGTGTGTGTGATGGTGACGAGGTTAACCCTGGTCTGTGTCTGTGTGTGATGGTGACAGGGTTAACCCTGGTCTGTGTCTGTGTGTGAGTCTGTGTGTGATGGTGACAGGGTTAACCTGTGTGTGTGTGTGTGTGTGTGTGTGATGGTGACGGGGTTAACCCTGGTCTGTGTGTGTGTGTGATGGTGACGAGGTTAACCCTGGTCTGTGTGTGTGTGTGATGGTGACAGGGTTAACCCTGGTCTGTGTTTGTGTGTGAGTCTGTGTGTGATGGTGACAGGGTTAACCTGTGTGTGTGTGTGTGCGTGTGTGTGTGTGTGTGATGGTGACGGGGTTAACCCTGGTCTGTGTGTGTGTGTGATGGTGACGAGGTTAACCCTGGTCTGTGTGTGTGTGTGATGGTGACGGGGTTAACCCTGGTCTGTGTGTGTGTGTGTGATGGTGACAGGGTTAACCCTGGTCTGTGTCTGTGTGTGAGTCTGTGTGATGGTGACGGGGTTAACCCTGGTCTGTGTGTGTGTGTGATGGTGACGGGGTTAACCCTGGTCTGTGTGTGTGTGTGAGTCTGTGTGATGGTGACAGGGTTAACCCTGGTCTGTGTCTCTGTTAACCCTGGTCTGTGTCTCAAACTCACACACACTCAAACTCACACACAGTCACACACACACACACACACTCACTCCCTCAGCTCGAGAGATGTATCATAACAGTGTTCAAGCGCTCTCGGTGAGATTGTGGCATGAAGGTTTCTCCACGGTGTCTTTCCTAAGAGAGTGGAGTGCCTCCCTGCTTCTCCATGTCAACTCATTCATGAGTTCATGGCTCATGTGACTTCAGTCTCCATCGCACCTCTGATGCATGTGTTGCAAATTCAGGGAGGAACACGTGAATACACTATAACATCCCCAGGGTTGTAGTCCCAACGTGAATACACTACATCCCCCAGGGTTGTAGTCCCAACGTGAATACACTATAACATCCCCAGGGTTGTAGTCCGAACGTGAATACACTACATCCCCCAGGGTTGTAGTCCCAACGTGAATACACTACATCCCCCAGGGTTGTAGTCCCAACGTGAATACACTACATCCCCCAGGGTTGTAGTCCCAACGTGAATACACTACATCCCCCAGGGTTGTAGTCCCAACGTGAATACACTATAACATCCCCAGGGTTGTAGTCCCAACGTGAATACACTACATCCCCCAGGGTTGTAGTCCCAACGTGAATACACTACATCCCCCAGGGTTGTAGTCCCAACGTGAATACACTACATCCCCCAGGGTTGTAGTCCCAACGTGAATACACTACATCCCCCAGGGTTGTAGTCCCAACGTGAATACACTACATCCCCCAGGGTTGTAGTCCCAACGTGAATACACTACATCCCCCAGGGTTGTAGTCCCAACGTGAATACACTATAACATCCCCAGGGTTGTAGTCCGAACGTGAATACACTACATCCCCCAGGGTTGTAGTCCCAACGTGAATACACTACATCCCCCAGGGTTGTAGTCCCAACGTGAATACACTACATCCCCCAGGGTTGTAGTCCCAACGTGAATACACTACATCCCCCAGGGTTGTAGTCCCAACGTGAATACACTACATCCCCCAGGGTTGTAGTCCCAACGTGAATACACTATAACATCCCCAGGGTTGTAGTCCCAACGTGAATACACTACATCCCCCAGGGTTGTAGTCCCAACGTGAATACACTACATCCCCCAGGGTTGTAGTCCCAACGTGAATACACTACATCCCCCAGGGTTGTAGTCCCAACGTGAATACACTACATCCCCCAGGGTTGTAGTCCCAACGTGAATACACTACATCCCCCAGGGTTGTAGTCCCAACGTGAATACACTACATCCCCCAGGGTTGTAGTCCCAACGTGAATACACTACATCCCCCAGGGTTGTAGTCCCAACGTGAATACACTACATCCCCCAGGGTTGTAGTCCCAACGTGAATACACTACATCCCCCAGGGTTGTAGTCCCAACGTGAATACACTACATCCCCCAGGGTTGTAGTCCCAACGTGAATACACTACATCCCCCAGGGTTGAAGTCCCAACGTGAATACACTACATCCCCCAGGGTTGTAGTCCAAACCTGAATACACTACAACATCTTCTGTCATTGAAAGGATGTGGTGGTTAGCTGTCAAGAAAGATGTAGCAATCCTAAAGAAAAATCTGTTCATGTTTCCCTGGCGTTTGTAGAAGTGATAGGCATGTCCTGTCACTTCAAGGCATGTCCTGTCCAAAAGCTCCCAAACGGTTAAACGCGGATCATTTGGCTCCCAAACGGCTCTTCGTTTAAAGTGCTTAAAAATGACACAGGCACAATGGAGCTAATAGAGTTTACCAACGCTTACCTAAAAAGAACCGTTCAAAATGAGCCGCTCGTTTGTGACCGACTCATACCTACAGTGACGCACCAGGAACATAGTTACCGGTGCTACTCGTAACGGTGTTCCCTGTGTTGTTTGTGCGACTGCTCGACTGGCACCACATGCGTAGAGGCTACTTCATCACTCATGGGTCGCGAGGTCCAATGTAGGGGTGATCATGCCAGGTGTAGCTGACTGGGGGCTAGGGGAAGCATCGGGGTCTGCCCCTTTCTCCCCCTTCCTCTATCGGTCCATCCATCCATCTAGGGTGGGGCAGGCTATAGGGGGCAGGGCTCCACTCGTAAGGGAAACCAAGGGGCAGGCGCATCGGCGGAGACCCGCTCAAACCCTCTACTGACAGCCGGACGGACGGAGGCATATGCTCAGTGGAGGTGCGCTCCGCTCGCTCTCGAATGTGAGCCGAATACAGTGAAAAACGCAACTTTTTGGTTGCTGCAGAACAGTTTCATGACCTGCGGAGTTCTATTACAACTCGTTGGAGACTGATTTATTTTTCAGTTTTATTCAAGTGGATTGTCTTAACGAGCAACAGCCCGCTGTTTGTGTTGAATATATATTTTTTTTTTACTCATTATATCGCGCTACATTCTTCTCCGAACTGATACGGACCCGCGGTCAGGATGTCTGAGATCTCCGTTAATGATCACCTGGAAGGCATTTTATCCGACTTCGAAGGTAAGTTCTTAGATGTGTATTTCACTTGCACAAATTACATAAAACATTTTTTTTTCAAACCTAGTTTAAAGTGTTTCCGTCCAACAAGGTTTGAAGTGGACGGAATGCGTTGTTAGCCTACTTTCAAAGCACACGGATTTTCTTCCTGCAGTTTCGGGGCAGCGTGCTTTGGGATAGCGATAACGTCAGAGGAAATGCACTTTTCTCCGCTTTCCCCCCTCCGCCTAAGTCATTGTATTATCAATGTATGAACAGTGTGGTAAAAAGCCAGGTATAAAACTTTGTTATGTAAACCTGGACATGTTTTTAATGGATAACCGCCTGTAACGACGATGCCAGAGTGCAGAGAGTTAAGAACACTACTTTGAACCAACTCCCAATCAAGCAGACTTCGCTGGGTGTCCGAACTTAAGCCCTCTTCCCACTGAACCGAGCAGCGCGCAGAAGGATCGAGGATGGGGGAGAGGGCGGGAGGGACAGAGGGAGAACTGATATGCGTGCAACCCCGGACCCCTCCATGGCGACGGGATGTGTCCAAGGCTCGGAAGTTTAATTAATAGCGCAGGACTTGGTGGAATAATGCACTTCCAGATATGTATCTGTACAGTGTATAGCCTAATTAGACTCCCGTTGATTAGTATCCATGACCATTGATTAGTCATTGATCTTGTATAGCTGAGTCTCTGCTCATTGAGTTTTTAGATTATGGGATGCAAGTCACCTGGAGGAGATTGATGTTGGGCAAATATGTGTGTGTGTGTGTGGGTGTGTGTGTGCGCGTGGACTCCATGCATTCCATAGTCCTCATCTACCACAGAGGGTGAGAGAGGAGATGATGTCAAGAAAGTATGGGAGAGAGAGTAAGAGTGAGAATAAGGGAGAGAGAGAATAAGGAGATCTGGAGATGAAGAAAAAATAGATATGTGATTATGTTTGCGAGAGAGACATAAGACAACCTTACGGAAAGAGAGAGAGACCTGTCCAGAGTAGTCTTGTCCAGTCCAGTAGTCAAAACAATAGCCATTGTCACTCTCTATCTCTCTCTCTCTGGGCTGTGTTTAGACAGGTGTTGATTAGAGGAGCTAAACAAATAATGGTCAGCGTCTCAGGCCTCTAGCTGGCCGTTATTCCACGTCTTTCTGCCTGAGATTCAATGACCTCTAACAACACTGTGGAACAGCAGTCTGCCTTTTTCCTCTTAGATTGACAAAGCTGCCAGGATCGTTTACAGCTCTGTGTGTGTTGGTGTGCTGTGTGTGTTGGTGTGCTGTGTGTGTTGGTGTGCTGTGTGTGTTGGTGTGCTGTGTGTTGGTGTGCTGTGTGTTGGTGTGCTGTGTGTGTTGGTGTGCTGTGTGTGTTGGTGTGCTGTGTGTGTTGGTGTGTGTTGGTGTGCTGTGTGTGTTGGTGTTTGTGTGTGTGTGTTGGTGTTTGTGTGTGTGTTGGTGTGCTGTGTGTGTTTGTGTGTGTGTGTGTTTGTGTGTGTTTGTGTGTGTGTGTACTTTGCATGTGTTTGTAGGCGTGTGCCAAACATTGTCATCTATTCCTGGTGTTATTCCTGGACCATGGAAAAATAAGGTATTCCACAGTTCTTAACTTTGTGTAGCTGTGCTGTTTGGTGTGTGATATGCGGTAAGGTTTAGTGAGTTTTGTGTGGTGAGAGGTGATAAGTTTTGGTGTGGTGAGAAGTGGTGATGTGTGGTGTGGTGAGAGGTGGTGTGATCCATTGTGGTGTGGTGAAAGGTGGTGTGGTCCATTGTGGTGTGGTGAGAGGTGGTGTGGTCCATTGTGGTGTGGTGAAAGGTGGTGTGGTCCATTGTGGTGTGGTGAAAGGTGGTGTGGTCCATTGTGGTGTGGTGAAAGGTGGTGTGGTCCATTGTGGTGTGGTGAAAGGTGGTGTGGTCCATTGTGGTGTGGTGAAAGGTGGTGTGGTCCATTGTGGTGTGGTGAAAGGTGGTGTGGTCCATTGTGGTGTGGTGAAAGGTGGTGTGGTCCATTGTGGTGTGGTGAAAGGTGGTGTGGTGAAAGGTGGTGTGGTCCATTGTGGTGTGGTGAAAGGTGGTGTGGTCCATTGTGGTGTGGTGAGGTGTGGTGAAGTGAGGTCCATTGTGGTGTGGCAGTTGTCTAAGCTTGATGAGTGATTTCATATTTTTTATGTGGTTCCTAGATCTTCTAATAAACATACAGTGAGGAGAACAAGTATTTGATTCACTGCCGATTTTGCAGGTTTTCCCACTTACAAAGCATGTAGAAGTCTGTAAATTTTATCTTGTATTTTGGTTGCTATTGTATTAGGGAGGACACCGTTGCGTGCATTAGTTGCTCAAGTGGACAGGGCAGTTTTTACACTATAATAGTTGCCTTTTTCAAGTGGCCAGATATTATATAAAGTATATCGGGGCGTCCGGTACAGCACGGGGTAGCGGGGTTGGGGTACCACCTTTGAGCCAGGAAAACCCCTGTTCTAGTGTTACGTAATGTGAGGAGGTACAATTTATTGTTTTTTACAGAACTATCGCTGTTTTTTGTGCTGTTTTTGTCTTGCATCATGGATATCATTTTGTGTCAACATTTCTATAGTTGACTGTCATGGCGAGAAAACATCTAAACATTTTGACTAGTACGGCTCACACAATGACAAAAAACGTCCTTTTGGTGGCATTGACCCATTGGCTGAAACACAATAACTTGGTTTTGAAGCGTGAATTACATGTTTTGGGTGAATTAGGACTACAGACCAGTAATACACCTACAGACCAGTGATAGGACTACAGACCAGTGTGGAGACAACAGACCAGCAATACACCTACAGACCAGTGATAGGACTACAGACCAGTGTGGAGACAACAGACCAGCAATACACCTACAGACCAGTGATAGGACTACAGACCAATGTGGAGACAACAGACCAGCAATACACCTACAGACCAGTGATAGGACTACAGACCAGTGATGAGACAACAGACCAGCAATACACCTAAAGAACAAATGGTGAGACGTGAAGGCACTTAATTTCTATGTTGAGTGCTTCCTTACAATTACACAGGATATTATGAAACTAATCAACAGTAGTGGAGCACCTCCCATGTTGAAATAAATAAATGAAGGGTTAGACTACAGCAGAACACAGCCCAATGCATTGGCCAGGCACCATACCCAATGTGATAATTGTATTTGTAAAGGAGAAATGTTTCTACTTATTTTTCCAAAATCTCTCACAACACTGCCATTCACTTGTTTGACTTCTCAGAAGTTAATCACCACTGTTCCAAGATCAGTTAGCCTACTCACTACGCCCACACCAACACTTAAGGTACAGTCAAGCCGGCAGGTCTGGAATAAGTGTTGCAGGATATAAGATGATTACAGGACTGCTCTTATATCATGCATGACAGCTTTTATGGGCGGCCAAAAGAAACGAGGAGGAATAGCCAACTTGATTGAACTCCGATGGCTTTTATTAGAATGTTTACAGTACAAACAGTGATGGAGAAAGAAATCAAACTAAGCCAATTCTGAGAGATGTCAGATCCTGTTCCGGCAGGATCCAGCTGGAATTAAGCACTGGTGTTGAGACAGACCACTAGACCAGTGTAGAACCACCAGACCAGTATAGAAACGCAAGACCAGTGTAGAACCACCAGACCAGTGTAGAACCACCAGACCAATGTAGAACCACCAGACCAATGTAGAACCACCAGACCAATGTAGAACCACCAGACCAATGTAGAACCACCAGACGTATGGGGAGTATGGGGACATTAGACCAGTGTAGAGACATCAGACCAGTGTGGAGACATCAGACCAGTGTGGAGACATCAGACCAGTGTGGAGACATCAGACCAGTATTGAGACATCAGACCAGTGTGGAGACATCAGACCAGTGTGGAGACATCAGACCAGTGTGGAGACATTAGACCAGTGTGGAGACATTAGACCAGTGTGGAGACATTAGACCAGTGTGGAGACATCAGACCAGTGTGGAGACATCAGACCAGTGTGGGGACATTAGACCAGTACGGGGACATTAGACCAGTACGGGGACATTAGACCAGTACGGGGACATTAGACCAGTGTGGAGACATTATTTTAGAATCCAGGTTCAGGGGCTGTGACAAGAAAATATGAAAATATAATCATGCTCTTGATAAGTGCTTTCTGCTAAATGGTGCTAGTAGAGTCCCTCTTGTTTTTTGTCTATTCTCCAGTTCTCTTCAGAATAAAACGCATAACCACTAATTGGAGATTCTACACGTAGATCTGCTGTTAGCGTAAAATATTCTAGATCTGTTTTTAGGGAACCTGATTCTAGATCTGTTGTTAGAATAGCTTGATCCTAGATGTGTTGTAAGGGTAACTTGATTGTAGATGTATTGTTTGGGTAGCTTGATTCTAGATCTGTTGTTAGGGTGTAGAGGCAGGCCTGAGGAGGCAGATTGGCCCATGTAAGACTCCTGTTGACCAGAGTGGGTAGGCCTGAGGAGGCAGATTGGCCCATGTAATACTCCTGTTGACCAGAGTGGGCAGGCCTGAGGAGGCAGATTGGCCCATGTAATACTCGTGTTGACCAGAGTGGGTAGGCCTGAGGAGGCAGATTGGCCCATGTAATACTCCTGTTGACCAGAGTGGGTAGGCCTGAGGAGGCAGATTGGCCCATGTAATACTCGTGTTGACCAGAGTGGGCAGGCCTGAGGAGGCAGATTGGCCCATGTAATACTCGTGTTGACCAGAGTGGGTAGGCCTGAGGAGGCAGATTGGCCCATGTAATACTCCTGTTGACCAGAGTGGGTAGGCCTAAGGGGGCAGATAGGCCCATCTATTACCTGGGGCAACATGAGGCTACTGTTTTGTGGGGTCAAGGGGCCAGGGTTGAAGGGTTGTCAGGGCAATGCAAGTTACTTCCTGGCACTAAACCTCCATAAACCTGAAGACCCCTGGTAATCTCTGTCTCTGTAACACACACAAAAGCACAATCTCATGACTTACTGACCCAGTGACTGGCAAGCTTGAACACACACGCACACACAGAGGCTGTATATCGGTCACGGTAACTGGTGGTAGTCTGTAACTACAGTCTCCCCCCTTCTGAAAACCCCCAACATCTCACCTCTTAACCCCCCCCCCCCCCCCAGCGTTCATTACTGCGTCAGGCCTCAGCAACAAGTGTGTGTGTGGGTGTGTGTGCAAATGTTTGTGTGTTGCCTTGTCCAAAGGCTATGATTTACTGTTCCTTCCTGTTTTGTCCCAGTACACTCATATCACACACACACACACACACACGCATACATACAAGCACATACACAAACACACACAGATGGGCACACTCTACATGCATGTTTTTGGTTTTTCACTGTGGACCCTTTAAGGGATGGTGCTTAACACAGTGGAAAACCACACCCAACCACACACACAAACACACAGATACCACACAAACACACACATACACATTTACACACACACACACACACACACACACAAATAACACATGTACACGTTCACATTCCACAAACACCACACGAGCACACACACATATACTTACACACACACAAATAACACATATACACACTCACATTACACAACTAATAACACACAAACACAACCAAACACACATGCGCACACACACACACAGATACCACACAAACACAAGTGCATATACATACACACACACAAATAACACATATACACATTCGCATTACACAACCAATAACACACAAACACACTCACAGACAAGAAACACAAACAGATGCACACATAGCACACAATTAACACACAAAAAGACACACAAAAAGACACACAAAAATAAATCACACACACACACACTAGCAGGTACCTTGCTGCTCTGCCAAGTTTTCCTCCATTAAAGAGCGGAATTTGGCAGGACATCAGAGAAACCTACCCAGTGCTCAAACATGTCCACCAGAATAATCCTCTTGAAAACACACACACACACACACCAATATTAGAGGATCTATTGTATTACTTATGCCTGCACTGTTGAGGATGTTTTTGGAAACCAAGCATTTCAATGGCAATAACAATGTCTTCACATGAATTACTAATGAATTAGTTATTTCGGTTGCTTTCACACCTACCTTATTTAGTTTGGTGGATCTCTGGCTCATTCCCCTTAGTCCAGTCTGTTTGGGGAGGTGAGAACCCAGCAATCACACCCTTGTGAGCACCAAATAGCCGCATTGGGATTTACTTAAACAAAGTGTTCTCTGGACGATTTCAAATGAACACTGCCACGGTTCCATTAGAGTTAGAGTTTAGGAAGTGACACAGAAAAGGCAGCATATTGTGGGTTGAATTGGATGAGTATTATGGGATTAGTAAAACAGTCTCCAACACTGTGCCTGCTGACTAAGGTATGGAGAATCACACATCATTGGCTGGTTCTCATGATGGCCGGCAGAGAACCGAGGAGACTTGTTGGAAGAGAACAGATATGAAATGTTGGAACTAAAGGTGTTGAAACTTTTGATCCTGAAAGGGATATCGTTGAACAGTGGATCAGTTCCGTGTCGAAGTAAAATGAATAAACATCCAACAACAGTGCAAGGAAGCGCGCAATGTAGAAAATACACAGGGGACTTCATGGACTTAATGTACCCGGGATTTCTGTCTGCCCACTGAGCGAAAGACATTCCCGACTGCATGGTTTTTGTTTCATAAACTTGTGCTTTTACAGTTTTGGCAAAACATTCCTTCATTAAAACCAGCCGGACAAAACCAGAATGAAAAGAAAATCTACTTCACTTTGATTTGGTCGAAACAATCTAAGACTGTGAAAAAACAACCTGATTTAAGAGTTGAAAATATAGTATATTATCAAACCAAGCCAGTCGCATGGTTAATGATTTTCCTTATTTGAAATAAAGGTCACATACTTATAATGCCGTTTGTTTCTCAAACGTGGACCCGGGGCCTTCATTGGGCATGCATAGTATTCAGCCATAATTATCCTCACAAAGCTGGCCCGTTTAGAATAATGAAACAGGTCTATTAAGGCTACGAACATGGTTGTATTATCTGACCCTGGATCAGTTGTGTGAAGTAGATGCTATTACATCCCTGAGGGATCCCCTGTTGTTGTGGAGACAAACCGTGACAGATGTGTTGAAGTGCTCAACAACAGCGGTCCTCTTTAAGTGAGTGAGGCCCAAGGCCGCAGGCTCTTATCACCATCCTTATGACATTGCAAATGGCTGCACGGAATTTCACTTCCAGGTGTGTTCGACAAAGTGATGTTAGCAAGCACACAGTGGCACGTGTCTGTGTGTGTGCGTGTGTGTGTGATGGAAGTTGTTTGGAGCACATGTCAAAATTTTCAGCTATGTGTGTGTGTGTATATATATATATATACATACAGTATCTCACAAAAGTGAGTACACCCCTAACATTTTTGTAAATATTTGATTATATCTTTTCATGTGACAACAGTGAAGAAATAACACTTCGCTACAATGTAAAGTAGTGAAAATGGCTAATTTTCACTACTTTACATGGCTAATTGGGCCCAATTTGGACATTTTCACTAAGGGGTGTACTCACTTTTGTTGCCAGCAGTTTAGACATTAATGGCTGTGTGTTGAGTATTTTGAGGGGACAGCAAAGTCACACTGTTATACAAGCTGTACACTCACTACTTTACATTGTAGCAAAGTGTCATTTCTTCAGTGTTGTCACACGAAAAGATATAATCAAATATTTACAAAAAGGTGAGGTACTGTATATATATATATTATATACTAGTGTGTGTCAGTGGTTGTGTATGTATATATATACATTGGTTTGGTTGTCTATGTATTCATACATTTGTATGGTTGTTTGTATTTGTATGGTTGTCTATGTATTCATTTGTGTCAGTCTATTTATTGTGTCAGTGTTTTTATTATATGTACTGGAATAGGTCAGTAGTTGTGGATTTATCAGTGTGTGTGCTGGTAATGGTATTAGGGTCATCAGAGAGTGTACCTCCATGGAATGCAGGGGGGAGTCGGTGCTGGGACAAGCCCAGACGTGTGTCTCCCTGCCTGCATGTCCACAGACCAGTGCTCCTTTAGCAGACCTGGTCCCCTGGAGGAACCAGAAATGCATCTGCCGGCATCACATCATGTTACATCAAACTGCATTTAAAGCTCCGGTCTCATTTCACCTCACTGAACACCTCATTTACTCTCTCTGGAACTGTGAGTTATTTAAACCTACGGTGAGAGTCAGTGTGAGAGTCAGTGTGAGAGTCAGTGTGAGAGTCAGTGTGAGAGTCAGTGTGAGAGTCAGTGTGTGAGTCAATGTGTGAGTCAATGTGTGAGTCAATGCGGAGAACCACTGTCTGACCGCGGTCCTAACCCCTAACTAGGTAAGTCATTAGGAACAAATTCTCATTTACAGTGGAGGCAAGAGGCAAAAATTACTCAAGGAATAAGGGGAAGCTGCTGTAAACAAAAAAGTTTAGATACACAACAGTGATAAAACAGCAATGACATTAGACATTAGAAAGGTATCAGCAGGCAACAGACACACACACAGGCATCAGGAGACAACAGACATACAGGCATCAGGAGACAACAGACACACAGGCATCAGAAGACAACAGACACACAGGCATCAGGAGACAGCAGACACACAGGCATAAGGAGACAACAGACACACACATAGGCATCAGGAGACAACAGACATACATAGGCATCAGGAGACAACAGACACACACAGGCATCTGGAGATGACTGACAGACACACAGGCATCAGGAGACAACAGACACACACAGGCATCTGGAGACATCAGACACACACAGGCATCTGGAGACAACAGACACACACAGGCATCAGGAGACAACAGACACACAGGCATCAGGAGACAACAGACACACAGGCATCAGGAGACAGCAGACACACAGGTATCAGGAGACAGCAGACACACAGGTATCAGGAGACAACAGACACACACAGTCATCAGGAGACAACAGACACACACAGGCATCTGGAGATGACTGACAGACACACAGGCATCAGGAGACAACAGACACACACAGGCATCTGGAGACAAACAGACACATTGGCATCAGGAGACAACAGACATACACAGGCATCAGGAGACAACAGAAACACAGGCATAAGGAGACAACAGACAAAAACACACAGGCATAATGAGACAACAGACAAAAACACACAGTCATCAGGAGATGACAGACAGACACACAGGCATCGGGAGACGATAGACCGACACACAGGCATCAGGAGACAACAGACACACACAGGCACCAGGAGACAACAGACACACATAGGCATCAGAAGACAACAGACACTCAGGCATAAGTAGACAACAGACAAAACCACACAGGCATAAGGAGACAACAGACAAACACACACAGCCATCAGGAGAAAACAGGCAGACACAGGCATCAGGAGAAAACAGACACACAGGCATCAGGTGACCACAGACACACACAGGCATCTGGAGACAACAGACACATTGGCATCAGGAGACAACAGACATACACAGGCATCAGGAGACAACAGACACATAGGCATCAGGAGACAACAGACACAAAGACATCAGGAGACAACAGACAAATGGAGGACAAGAAATCATAGATACAATCTCAGAAAACAGAAAATGCAAATGGTTTGTGTGTGTTGGAGACAATGTCCAGGATGGATTTCTTGAAATCAGAAGTTACTTTTTGGGTCCCTTTACAATGTCCAAAGGTTGCCATGGTAACACATTTGTCTCTTTTGGAGAATGCATCTGTCATTCTGTAGTTCGAATCCAACTAGTCTTTGCAAGCAGTTGCAGTTAAGACTCAAACATTGAAATACCTCAAAGCTCATAAACAAAGAAGTGTCAGAAACAGTCTAATTTAAGGAAATATTCTCCCATTCAGGGCTTCTATATTTCACCGCTCCTCATTCCAGTACCCTACAGCAGTCTGGCTGCCAATGTGCGCTGTTGATTTCGATGTTTTTTTTTAGATAAAAGCTATTACAGTTTTTCCCGATTGTTAACAAGCATTGGTCAATACTGAAACCACTTTTGCAAACTCTTCACAGTCTGCATTTCTAACATGATTCTTGGCCAAACAGTTAATATCACTTCCAAATCTCATTAAGACCACTTCATACATAAAAGATAAGTTTGTTCAACCATAACAGTTCTCACACAGAAGCACACATTGTCACTCATAACATGCTGACCTAAAAGACACTGACAGCAGGGAGCTTTACATAAGTGATTAACTTTAATCTTGTAATCTTTTAAAATTATTTTTCACAGAAATCAGTGTTTGGTTATAGAATAAGAATAACACCTCACTTTATTGACTGTACTAAAGTATATGGAACAAGAAAAAGAATCAGAACTGATACAATTTGAAGGAATATCCTTAATATTCTGCATATAGTAAGTTCTTTGCATGTAATAATGTATACCTTTGAAAAAGTTTCAAACAAAAAACAAATTCCCGAAATTCCAGGGCTGCAATAATTACAAACAAACATCAACATTTATAATATAATCACTAGCATCCACAAAGATGAATTTATGTGCAGTTTGACTGGCTTCCATCTCCATAACTCTCTAAAAACAGTTATTCCACAGTTTTACAGTACTTTACATTATGCGTAGATGTGTTCATACCCTGTTTGGTTATTGAACAGACATCTTACCCAGATATATTGATATCAGAGTTCTTTCACACGTTCACCATTTCTCTCAGAGGGTACATTTCAGAGTAGGAATTTAATTTACCCTTGGCTCTGGCTGTGATGCCCCAAAAATCATTGTACGCACTATGGCCACCATGGCCTTGGTGCACCTGCTACTGTGAAAAACCTGCGGTCAGCAGTTTGTTCTAAAGTTTGTTTGTAGTTTGCAATTGATAACAACCACAAGAACAGACTACATGTAGGTAAACAAGCTAGCTAGTTATCCATGGATAGCTGACTTATTTAGTTCCTAACTGAATCAAACCTGAATCAAACCTGAATCAAACCTTTGTTTGGGAATGTGCCTTCATGAGCAACTGGGAGGTGGAAAAGTTCTGACCTCTGATACACCTGAACGCTTTTTGAGAGCTCAGAGAAGTAACGTTAGGTTTGACATCACTCAACATGGCAGTGTTAGTGGTGAAAGATTAGAAAACAAGAATGACTTAAGTCCTGGGGTATCATGGGCAGTAAGCGTGACAGACTGTGAGGGGAGGAATGGACAGGTGGGGGAGTGAGGGCATTTGGGGGGTAGAGAGAGAGGACAGTTGTTAAATCCAGATGCCACTGTGCTGCACTCTCACTCCAGAAGTGAGAGTGCCATATACACACACAGATATCCACACACACAGACATACGCACAGATATATACACAGACCCACATTCACAGACCCAGACACACACACACACAGATAAACACACACAGATATACACAGACCCACATTCACACACACACACACACACACACACAGACCCACACACAGACACACACACAGACACACACACAGACCATCTTCAAGTGTTGTGTCTAGTTTTCTTGTGTGTAGAGTTTTGTCACGATGAGCCCAATTCTGCATTTTGTGTGTTAGCAAATGGGAAAAACTGTAATACCCAAACTTAACCCTGTTCATAACCCTGTTCATAACCCTCTTCATAACCCTCTTCATAACCCTCTTCATAACCCTGTTCATAACCCTATCCCTTTACTCAGTTTTATCATCTGAACTAAACTCTGACTGGTGGCAGGGGAGCTTAGTGTCAAGAGTGTTGGGCCAGTGAACAAAAGGTTGTCAGTGTTGGTTCCAGTCAACAAGGTGAAAATAACCTGTTGTTCTATTGCTGAGCAAGACCGTTAACTCAAAGTTGCTCCCAGGTTGTTAGCATCTTAGCACATTTACCTGGTAAAACTTAAATGAACTTCTTACGTGAATTGATTAGTTTGATTCTGACATCAAAGGAAAAGTCTGATTTACCATAACCCTGGTTCTCTACAATGCTATAAAGCAGAACCTAATGAGTTAAGAGTTACCAGCAGGTGTCTGGGTAACAGTGAAAGGGCACAGTGAGCTGCTTTGGAGTAAAAACAAACCTGAGCTATGACATCATGCTCCACATTTACAGTGTTTTTCTGAAATGATGAAGTGTAGCTGGAGATGTCTCATCCCAACTGGATATTTCCCATCATCCTTAACCCTGGAAATGAGGCCTAACTAACACTCCTTTACAGTACCTCAAACTGTCATCATTATCAGCTGAGATACACTTTTCCAAGTTGATTTTACTCCTGACTAAGAGTTTTTATGGGCAGTGGCTGAACATCCATCTACAATGGACTGGGAGGTTTTTAGTCTATTTTCTTTGGTGAACGGTGGGGTACAGTGTGTCCCTAACAGAGAGACGGCTAACTACCGAAAGACAATTATCTACTTTGTAGAGCGGGGACACAAAATCACTCCCTCCCTCCCTACACACCCTCAGCCCAAAATCACTCCCCCCGCCCTCCCTACACACCCTCAACCCAAAATCACTCCCCCCGCCCTCCCTACACACCCTCAACCCAAAATCACTCCCCCCTCCCTCCCTACACACCCTCAGCCCAAAATCACTCCCCCCGCCCTCCCTACACACCCTCAGCCCAAAATCACTCCCCCCGCCCTCCCTACACACCCTCAACCCAAAATCACTCCCCCCTCCCTCCCTACACACCCTCAGCCCAAAATCACTCCCCCCCTCCCTCCCTCCCTACACACCCTCAACCCAAAATCACTCCCCCCTCCCTCCCTACACACCCTCAGCCCAAAATCACTCCCCCCCTCCCTCCCTCCCTACACACCCTCAACCCAAAATCACCCCCCCCCTCCCTCCCTACACACCCTCAGTCCAAAATCACTACCCCCTCCCTCCCAACACAGCCTCAGCCCGAACCATCTCCCCCCTCCCTCCCAACACACCCTCAGCCCGAACCATCTCCCCCCTCCCTCCCTAGACACCATCAGCCCAAACCATCTCCCCCCTCCCTCCCTAGACACCATCAGCCTGAACCATCTCCCCCCTCCCTCCCTAGACACCATCAGTTGGAACCATCTCCCCCCTCCCTCCCAACACACCCTCATCCCGAACCATCTCCACCACCAAAACCACACACACTTTCCCAGAAAACCCCACCCTCGCAAGTAAATACCACACTGTATGTGTGAGACAGAAGTTCTCAGCGTCTCCACAGCTTATCAGATCCAGGAGGCATTGTGTCAGAGGAGAGGGGAGGCAGCTCTATGAAAACGAGGGGGAGCTAAATAGCACACACACACACACGAACACACACACACGCATGAACACACACTTGCACACACATGCACGCGCACACACACACACCACTGCCACCATAATTATTTACCAGTGTTTGACAGGGTGCCAGTAATTACTTGGTACAGCCTCCTCCTTATCTCGCTCCCCGTTCCTACTCTTCCTCTCTCCTACTCTTCCTCTTTCTGTCTTCCTCACTCACACACACACACACACACACACACACACACACACACACACACAGGGAACAGGGGAAAGCAGATTCCAGTGTTAGGCGGACTAGTTAGCCATCCTTAACCAGTGTGATATCTAAGACTAGTTAGCCATCCTTAACCAGTGTGATATGTAAGACTAGTTAGCCATCCTTAACCAGTGTGATATTTAAGACTAGTTAGCCATCCTTAACCAGTGTGATATCTAAGACTAGTTAGCCATCCTTAACCAGTGTGATATCTAACACTAGTTAGCCATCCTTAACCAGTGTGATATTCAAGACTAGTTAGCCATCCTTAACCAGTGTGATATCTAACACTAGTTAGCCATCCTTAACCAGTGTGATATTTAAGACTATTTAGCCATCCTTAACCAGTGTAATATCTAAGACTAGTTAGCCATCCTTAACCAGTGTGATATCTAACACTAGTTAGCCATCCTTAACCAGTGTGATATCTAACACTATTTAGCCATCCTTAACCAGTGTGATATTTAAGACTATTTAGCCATCCTTAACCAGTGTGATATCTAAGACTAGTTAGCCATCCTTAACCAGTGTGATATCTAAGACTAGTTAGCCATCCTTAACCAGTGTGATATTTAAGACTAGTTAGCCATCCTTAACCAGTGTGATATCTAAGACTCACCACTCATATTACTGGGGGACTTTCCAATGTGCGCCTTTCAGTATTTCCTTAACACTTATTTTTCCAACTCCTTTGCTCTTTTGCTCGTTCCCAGTCAACCCTAGTGACAAAGCATGCAATACACTCGGTCTAATCTTCACAAGATGCCTTCTGTCAACAAGCCCCATGAGTACACGCTCTCTCTCTCCTTCCCCCTACATGTCACCCCCACCAAGGAAGCTGGTTGAGAGAAGGCCGAAGTGTTCAAAGCTGTCATCAAGGCTAAGGGTGTCTACTTCGAAGAATCTACAATATATATCTTGATCTGAACTTTTTTTGGTTACTACGTGATTCCATGTGTTATTTAATTGTTTTGATGTCTTCACTTCTATTCTACAATGTGGTAAATAGTAAAGATTAACTATATACCCTTGAAAGAGTAGGTGTGACCAAACGTTTGACTGGTACTGTACACACACACACACACACACAAACTCATGTGTGTATAACTATTACCACCATCTGTCTCTCTCATATGACACACAAACAAACACGCACAATCTTTCTCATGCATACACCCACAATCTCTATCTGTTGCACACACATAAAACTCACTACCTGTATCTCTCAAACACACAGACAGAGACACACACACACACAGAGTGGGATAATGATGTGAGAAGTTGTAAATGGTGTCCCGGTAATAACAGTGTACTTCTTAAAACCACACACATTCCATTAATTCTCAACACAACCACAGATACACACTTTACTTTGTCTTAACACACACTCACATACACACACATCCCACCTAGTCCAATGTCACCTTACAATAATTGATTTGGAGTGTTTTAATATAACATTTGAAATGTCTGTGTACACTTGTAATTCAGTAAAATATGGTATACAAAGATTATTTTATTTATATCTTATTTCTGTTATTTGTTTGTGCATTTATATCTAAGCAACAGTTATTTTGCTGTTAACAATTATGTCATGGGGTCATTACTTGACTTCTGTAATCGCAAAATCCTAGGATTAATGCACATGAACGTCTGGATTAATGCACATGAACGTCTGGATTAATGCACATGGACGTCTGGATTAATGCACATGAACGTCTGGATTAATGCACATGGACGTCTGGATTAATGCACATGGACGTCTGGATTAACCAAATGTTCTGGCCATCTGAAAATCTTGCCTCAGAAATTCTGTCTGAAACTTAGAGGATCTTATCCTGTGATATGGTCAACCTGCCAGAACCTGTTCAGCTCCAGTTGGATGCATTCAATCTGTATCTCCATTAATATTCCTGCCCAGTACACCTACAATACATTAGTGATCACTGTGGTAACAGCATATTGGTTAAATTACCTACTATTATTAGTTTCAAACACCATTTAAATCACCATTTCACCAAGTCAGTATTTCACAGTGCTTTCGGCAGTCACTTAGTCAGGACCAACCATGCACTTCTCAGGACCAACCATGCACTTCTCAGGACCAACCATGCACTTCTCAGGACCAACCATGCACTTCTCAGGACCAACCATGCACTTCTCAGGGCCAACCATGCACTTCTCAGGACCAACCATGAACTTCTCAGGGCCAACCATGCACTTCTCAGGGCCAACCATGCACTTCTCAGGGCCAACCATGCACTTCTCAGGGCCAACCATGCACTTCTCAGGACAAACCATGCACTTCTCAGGGCCAACCATGAACATCTCAGGACAAACCATGCACTTCTCAGGACCAACCATGCACTTCTCAGGGCCAACCATGCACTTCTCAGGGCCAACCATGTACTTCTCAGGACCAACCATGCACTTCTCAGGACCAACCATGCACTTCTCAGGACCAACCATGCACTTCTCAGGACAAACCATGCACTTCTCAGGACCAACCATGCACTTCTCAGGACCAACCATGCACTTGTCAGGGCCAACCATGCACTTGTCAGGGCCAACCATGCATTTTTCAGGGCCAACCATGCATTTGTCAGGGCCAACCATGCATTTGTCAGGGCCAACCATGCATTTTTCAGGGCCAACGATGCACTTGTCAGGGCCAACCATGCACTTGCCAGGGCCAACCATGCACTTGTCAGGGCCAACCATGCATTTGTCTGGGCCAACCATGCATTTGTCAGGGCCAACTATGCATTTGTCATGGCCAACCAGACAGTGCTTCGGCAGTCACTTTGTCAGGGCTAACCATGCACTTCTCAGGATCAACCATGCACTTGTCAGGGCCAACCATGCATTTGTCAGGGCCAACCATGCATTTTTCAGGGCCAACCATGCATTTGTCAGGGCCAACCATGCATTTATCAAGGCTAACCATGCACTTCTCAGGACCAACCATGCACTTGTCAGGGCCAACCATGCACTTGTCAGGGCCAACCATGCATTTGTCAGGGCCAACCATGCATTTGTCAGGGCCAACCATGCATTTGTCACGGCCAACCATGCATTTGCCAGGGCCAACCATGCATTTGTCAGGGCCAACCATGCATTTGTCAGGGCCAACCATGCACTTGTCAGGGCTAACCATGCATTTGTCAGGGTCAACCATGCATTTGTCAGGGCCAACCATGCATTTGTCAGGGCCATCCATGCATTTGTCACGGCCAACCATGCATTTGTCACTGCCAACCATGCATTTGTCACGGCCAACCATGCACTTGTCAGGGCCAACCATGCACTTGTCAGGGCCAACCATGCACTTGTCAGGGCCAACCATGCACTTGTCAGGGCCAACCATGCATTTGTCAGGGCCAACCATGCATTTTTCAGGGCCAACCATGCATTTGTCAGGGCCAACCATGCATTTATCAAGGCCAACCATGCACTTCTCAGGACCAACCATGCACTTGTCAGGGCCAACCATGCACTTGTCAGGGCAAACCATGCATTTGTCAGGGCCAAACATGCATTTGTCAGGGCCAACCATGCATTTGTCAGGGCCAACCATGCATTTGTCAGGGCCAACCATGCATTTGTCAGGGCCAACCATGCATTTGCCAGGGCCAACCATGCATTTGTCAGGGCCAACCATGCATTTGTCAGGGCCAACCATGCACTTGTCAGGGCTAACCATGCATTTTTCAGGGCCAACCATGCATTTGTCAGGGCCAACCATGCATTTGTCAGGGCCAAACATGCATTTGTCAGGGTCAACCATGCATTTGTCAGGGCCAACCATGCATTTGTCAGGGCCATCCATGCATTTGTCACGGCCAACCATGCATTTGTCACTGCCAACCATGCATTTGTCACGGCCAACCATGCTCTTGTCAGGGCCAACCATGCACTTGTCAGGGCCAACCATGCACTTGTCAGGGCCAACCATGCACTTGTCAGGGCCAATCATGCACTTGTCAGGGCCAACCATGCATTTGTCAGGGCCAACCATACATTTGTCAGGGCCAACCATGCATTTGTCAGGGCCAACCATGCATTTGTCAGGGCCAACCATGCATTTGTCAGGGCCAATCATGCATTTGTCAGGGCCAACCATGCATTTGTCAGGGCCAACCATGCATTTGTCAGGGCCAATCATGCATTTGTCACGGCCAACCATGCATTTGTCTCTTTAGCCCCTGCTTTCATTGGCAATTCTTCTTTTAGCCAGTACTGAATAATGAGCTCTATCTGGACCTGTTTTTGCTCAGGCTTAGGCTGACAGAAGGCATTTGGGTCTGATTACAGATGTCAGGTCTTCATTTGGGTCTGATTACAGATGTCAGGTCTTCATTTGGCTCTGATTACTGTGGTCAGGTCTTCATTTGGCTCTGATTACTGTGGTCGGGTTTTCATTTGGGTGTGATTACAATCGTCTGGTCTTCTTTTGGGTCTGATTTCTGTGGTCAGGTCTTCATTTGGGTCTGATTACACTGGTCAGGTCTTCATTTGGGTCTGATTACTGTGGTCAGGTCTCCTTAGTCACACCAGGTGTCAATGTAATAGTGTAGTTATTACATCCAGGTAAAACATTTTTGATGAGTAATATGTTGGATGGAATTTACAGGAGGAATATGAACAATATAAATATAAAGGAAAATTCATTTTTAACTGTGACAGAACCAACATTAACAAAGGTTTTGAATATATACATACAGGTGCTGGTCATATAATTAGAATATCATCGAAAAGTTTATTTATTTCAGTAATTCCATTCAAAAAGTTAATCTTTTGATCCATGATCATACTGACTCAACCAGCAACACTGATCCATGTTCATACTGACTCAACCAGCAACCCTGATCCATGATCATACTGACTCAACCAGTCACACTGATTCATGATCATACTGACTCAACCAGTAACACTGATCCATGATCATACTGATTCAACCAGCAACACTGATCCATGATCATACTGACTCAACCAGTAACACTGATCCATGATCATGCCGATTTAACCAACAACACTGATCCATGATCATACCGATTTAACCAGCAACACTGATCCATGATCATACTGATTCAACTAGCAACACTGATCCATGATCATAATGACGCAACCAGTAACACTGATCCATGATCATACTGATTCAACCAGCAACACTGATTCATGATCATACTGACTCAACCAGCAACACTGATTCATGATCATACTGATTCAACTAGCAACACTGATCCATGATCATACTGACTCAACCAGTAACACTGATCCATGATCATACTGACTCAACCAGTAACACTGATCCATGATCATACTGACTCAACCAGTAACACTGATCCATGATCATACTGACTCAACCAGTAACACTGATCCATGATCATACTGACTCAACCAGTAACACTGATCCATGATCATACTGATTCTACCAGCAACACTGATCCATGATCATACTGATTCTACCAGCAACACTGATCCATGATCGTACTGATACAACCAGCAACACTGATCCAGGATCATACTGATCACACACAAACATTCCAGATGCTCTGATGTCCTTTCAGGTAAATTCTTATGTACATTAGAATATTCCTTTGCATGTATCATCCATAAGCATATTCCACTCATATGTATCTATAATACTCAATATTTATACCTTACTGTTCATACTACCCATCATCCTACTCTTTCAAAAGTTGATGCTAGTTGAAATTTGTATGTATATTATTGCCATACTTGCCATATGTATTATTCAATACTACTACCAATATTGCTGCTAGTTTTCAGTACTCTAAACTTCTGCTATGTACAATGCTATGTGTGTTATTGCATTATACACTTGATTTTTTTTTTTGCTGTGTGTACATTTTTCTTCTTAAATTCTCACTACGTAGTTGTAGTGTGCTATGCCACCATTCATAAGCATATTGGATATGTATCTACAGGTGCTGGTCATAAAATTAGAATATCATCAAAAAGTTGATTTATTTCAGTAATTCCATTCAAAAAGTGAAGCTTGTATAATGTATACATTCATTCAACACAGACTGATATATTTCAAGTGTTTATATCTTTTAATTTTGATGATTATAACTGACAACTAATGAAAACCTCAAATTCAGTATCTCAGAAAATTTGAATATTGTGAAAAGGTTCAATATTGAAGACACCTGGTGCCCCACTCTAATCAGCTAATGAAGCCAAGACCTGCAAAGGCCTTTAAATGGTCTCTCAGTCTCGTTCTGTAGGCAACACAATCATGGGGAAGACTGCTGACTTGACAGCTGTCCAAAAGACGACCATTGACACCTTGCACAAGGAGGGCAAGACACAAAAGGTCATAGCTAAAGAGGCTGGCTCTTCACAGAGCTCTGTGTCCAAGCGCATTAATAGAGAGGTGAAGGGAAGGAAATAATGTGGTAGAAAAAAGTGTACAAGGAATAGGGATAACCACACCCTGGACAGGATTGTGAAACAAAACCCATTCAAAAATGTGGGGGAGATTCACAAAGAGTGGACTGCAGCTGGAGTCAGTGCTTCAAGAACCACCACGCACAGACGTATGCAAAACATGGGTTTCAGTTTCGAATTCCTTATGTAAAGCCACTCTTGAACAAGACACAGCGTCAGAAGCGTCTCGCCTGGGCTAAAGACAAAAAGGACTGGACTGCTGCTGAGTTATATTCTCTGATGAAAGTACATTTTGCATTTCCTTTGGAAATCAAGGTCCCAGAGTCAGGAGGAAGAGAGGAGAGGCACAGAATCCACATTGCTTGAAGTCCAGTGTAAAGTTTCTAAAGTCAGGGATGGTTTGGGGTGCCATGTCATCTGCTGGTGTTGGTCCACTGTGTTTTCTGAGGTCCAAGGTCAACGCAGCCGTCTACCAGGAAGTTTTAGAGCACTTCATGCTTCCTGCTGCTGACCAACTTTATGGAGATGCAGATTTCATTTTCCAACAGGACTTGGCACCTGCACACAGTGCCAAAGATACCAGTACCTGGTTTAAGGACCATGGTATCCCTGTTCTTAATTGGCCAGAAAACTCGCCTGACCTTAACCCTATAGAAAATCTATGGGGTATTGTGAAAAGGAAGATGCGATACACCAGACCCAACAATGCAGAAGAGCTGAAGGCCACTATCAGAGCAACCTGGGCTCTCATAACACCTGAGCAGTGCCACAGACTGATCGACTCCATGCCATGCAAAAGGAGCCCCAACTAAGTATTGAGTGCTGTACAGGCTCATACTTTTCATGTTCATACTTTTCTGTTGGCCAACATTTCTAAAAATCATTTTTTTGTATTGGTCTTAAGTAATATTATGAGATACTGAATTTGGGATTTTCATTAGTTGTCAGTTATAATCATCACAATTAAAATAAATAAACATTTGAAATATATCAGTCTGTGTTTAATGAATGAATATAATATACAAGTTTCACTTTTTGAATGGAATTACTGAAATAAATCAACTTTTCGATAATATCCTAATTTTATGACCAGCACCTGTATACTATTAATTCACTCTACCTTTAGATATGGCAGGTATGGCAGCAATATACATAATAGTGTGACCTAGCAGCAATTTGTTCAAGAAACACTTTTTTGTATAAACTGCTGCTAGTGTATGTTGTTGCTTTATTTTGTAATGAACTCTCTTCTTCTCTCACTATGTAGTTGTCAGGTGCCATGTCATAACAAGTTCCTTGTGCAGGATGACGCTGTGTTATTCTGTGCATTTGACACATAAAGCTTGAAACATCACTTTAATAGTACAGTATTCTCCAAGAACACTTTCTAGATCTATATGGACACAGTTAATATTGCAAAAAACTACCTGAAATTATGAGCTACAGATGAATAGAACAATATGTTTATAACGTTAAGAGACCATTACTAGCTGGATTGTGGTAGTTATAATCTCTTTCTGTTTCTCTCTGTCTCTCTCTCTGTATCTCTCTCTCTCTCTCAATCATCCCTTTGTGTCGGCTGAACCCCTAATAGGGACAGACAGGATGCAGGAAGGTTCTCGGAGTGTGCGCCTGTTTGAGTGTGTGTGTGTGTGTGTGTGTGTGTTGGACACCGGAAAGGACACTGCTCCGGCACAAAGGTCAACATGGGAGAGGTTCACTCCCAGAATGCTCTGTGTTTCTGAGGGTGGGTGGGTGGGTGAGAAACTGAGAAAAGAAAGAGGATGATATGGAGAGAAAGAGTGAGAGAGGGAGTGAGGAGGGTAGGGTGAGTGCAGGTGGAAAATACACTGAATATAATTATAAACACAACACTTTTGTTTTTGCCCCCATTTATCATGAGCTGAACTCAAAGATCTAAGACTTTCTCTATGTACACAAAAGGCCTATTTCTCGCAAATATTGTTCACATATCTGTCTAAATCTGTGTTAGTGAGCACTTCTCCTTTGCCGAGATAATCCAACCACCTCACAGGTGTGGCATATCAAGATGCTGATTAGACAGCAGGATTATTGCACAGGTGTGCCTTAGGCTGGCCACAATAAAAGGCCACTCTAAAATGTGCAGTTTCACAGTATTGGGGGGGTCCGGGTTGAGTCTGAAAACCAGTCAGCATCTGGTGTGACCACCATTTGCCTCACGCAGTGCAACATATCTGATCAGGTTGTTGATAGTGGCCTGTGGAATGTTGGTCCACTCCTCTTCAATGGCTGAGCGAAGTTGCTGGATATTAGATGGACCTGGAACACACGGTCATATACACCGATCCAGAGCATCCCAGACATGCTCAATGGGTGACACGTCCGGTGAGTATGCTGGCCATGCAAGAACTGGGATGTTTTCAGCTTCCAGGAATTGTGTACAGATCCTTGCAACATGGGGCCGTGCATTATGATGCTTCACCATGAGGTGATGGTCGTGGATGAATGGCACAACAATGGGCCTCAGGATCTCATCACGGTATCTCTGTACGTTCAAAATGGCATCAATAAAATGCACCAGTGTTCGTTGTCCATAACACATGCCTGCCCATACCATAACCCCACCGCCACCATGGGCCACTCGATCCACAACGTTGACATCAGCAAACCTCTAACCCACACGACGACATACACACTGTCTGCCATCTGCCCTGTACAGTGATAACCGGGATTCATCCATGAAGAGAACACCTCTCCAAAGTGCCAGACGCCATCGAATGTGAGTATTTGCCCACTCAAGTCGGTTACGACGACGAACTGCAGTCAGGTTGAGACCCCGATGAGGATGACGAGCATGCAGATGAGCTTCCCTGAGAGGGTTTCTGACAGTTTGTGCAGAAATTATTTGGTTATGCAAACTGATTGTTGCAGCAGCTGTCTGGGTGGCTGGTCTCAGACGATCATGGAGGTGAAGAGGCTGGATGTGGAGGTCCTGGGCTGGTGTGGTTACACGTGGTCTGTGGTTGTGAGACCGGTTGGATGTACTGCCAAATTCTCTGAAATGACTTTGGAGACTTATGGTAGAGAACAGCTCTGGCAACAGCTCTAGTGGACATTCATGCAGTCAGCATGCCAATTACACGCTCCCTCAAAACTTGCAACATCTGTGGCATTGTGCTGTGTGATGGAACTGCATATTTTAGAGTGTACTTTTATTGTGGCCAGCCTAAGGCACACCTGTGCAATAATCATGCTGTCTAATCAGCATCTTGATATGCCACACCTGTGAGGTGGATGGATTATCTCGGCAAAGGAGAAGTGCTCACTAACACAGATTTAGACAGATTTGTAAACAATATTTGAGAGAAATAGGCCTTTTGTGTACATAGAGAAAGTCTTAGATCTTTGAGTTCAGCTCATGATAAATGGGGGGGCAAAAACAAAAGTGTTGCGTTTATAATTTTGTTCAGTGTAAGAGTGAAGGTTGAAGAAATGGTCACATTCCATGAAGTCCACAGTTCAAATGTCAAAATATGCTTAATCTTTTGTACAAAGGCAAGAACTTTGTGGCAAATGTATATTTCACAGTTTTACATGCTGATGGACTTTTTGTTGTGATTGTGTGTTACAGCCACATTAGTCACAGACAGGCAGTTTCACTGTCAACACATTTCTAATGAGGTCTAAATGCTCTTCTCTGAAGACACTTAACGTTCTATTAGCATCTCAGCCTGAGTCTGTGAGTTTCTGTCTGAGCGATGTGTCTTTGTGTTGTAGTTCAGTGTGTTAATAATGTTTGTCTCGGTGTGTGTGTGTTGTAGTTCAGTGTGTTAATAATGTTGGTCTCGGTGTGTGTGTGTGTGTGTGTGTGAGTGATGTGTCTTTTTGTTGTAGGTCTGTGTGTTAGTAAGGTTTTTCTCGGTGTGCGTGTGTGTTGTAGTTCAGTGTGTTAATAATGTTTGTCTTGTTGTGTGTGTGTGTGTGAGTGATGTGTCTCTGTGTTGTAGGTCTGTGTGTTAATGTTTTTCTCGGTGTGTGTGTGTGTGTGTTGTAGTTCAGTGTGTTAATAATGTTTGTCTCAGTGCGTGTGTGTGTGTGTGTGTGAGAGTCTATGTGTTAGTAATGTTTTTCTCGGTGTGTGTGTGTGTTGTAGTTCAGTGTGTTAATAATCTTTGTCTCATTGTGTGTGTCTGTGTGTGTGTGTCTGTGTGTGTTTGTAGATCTGCTTTAGGACACTTGAGTGTTCACAGAATCTCCTTTTAATTCTGTCAGTTGGACTGGACCACCTCTATGAATGTCCCTGCCAGTACTCAGTGTCTGAGAGCTTTCCTGTCAGGATGTGTGTGTGTTTGTCTGTGTGTTGGTGTGTGTGTGTGTGTGTGTGTCTGTGTGTGTTTGTGTGTGTTTGTGTGTGTTTGTCTGTGTGTGAGTGTTTGTGTGAGTGTTTGTGTGTGTGTTTGTCTGTGTGTGAGTGTGTGTCTGTGTGTGTGTCTTTGTGTTTGTCTGTGTGTGTGTGTTTGTGTGCGTGTGTCTGTGTGTTTGTCTGTGTGTGTGTGTGTGTGTGTGTGTGTGTGTGTGTTTGTGTGTGTCTGTGTGTGTGTCTGTGTGTGAGTGCACCTCCAGACAGTCATTATTAGTGTCCAGATCATAATTACAGAGCAGCTGTTAGATCTGTCGATGACATCACCCAGTACAAAAAGGCCTTATTACAACTTCCAGCTTACCTCTTGGCTCTGCACGCTTTGTCTTCCTGTGCATGTGTGTCTGTCTGTCTGTCTCTGTGTGTCTGTCTGTGAGTCTGTCTGTGTGTGTGTGTGTGTGTGTGTGTGTGTGTGTGTGTGTGTGTCTGTCTGTGTGTGTTTGTCTCTGTCTGTGAGTTTGTGTGTGTTTCTCTGTGTGTCTGTCTGTCTGTGAGTCTGTCTGTGTGTGTGTGTGTCTGTCTGTGTGTGTGTGTGTGTCTGTCTCTGTCTGTGTGTGTGTGTGTCTGTCCGTGTGTGTTTGTCTCTGTCTGTGAGTTTGTGTGTGTCTGTCTGTGTGTCTGTCTGTCTGTGTCTCTGTGTGTGTGTTTCTATTTGTGCTTGTTTGTGTCTGTCTCTGTCTGTCTGTGTGTCTGTGTGTCTGTGTGTCTCTGTCTATGTGCGTGTCTATCTGTCTGTCTGTCTGTGTCTGTTTGTTCATATGTGTGTGTCTGTCTATATGTCTGTCATTAACCCCATAATCCCCAGCCCTCTCTGTGTAGTCATTATCCCCAGCCCTCTCTGTGTAGTCATTATCCCCAGCCCTCTCTGTGTAGTCATTATCCCCAGCCCTCTCTGTGAAGTCATTATCCCCATTATCCCCAGCCCTCTCTGTGAAGTCATTAACCCCACCCTCTCTGTGAAGTCATTAACCCCATTATCCCCAGCCCTCTCTGTGAAGTCATTAACCCCACCCTCTCTGTGAAGTCATTAACCCCATTATCCCCAGCCCTCTCTGTGAAGTCATTAACCCCACCCGCTCTGTGAAGTCATTAACCCCATTATCCCCAGCCCTCTCTGTGAAGTCATTAACCCCAGCCCTCTCTGTGAAGTCATTAACCCCATTATCCCCAGCCCTCTCTGTGAAGTCATTAACCCCATTATCCCCAGCCCTCTCTGTGAAGTCATTAACCCCATTATCCCCAGCCCTCTCTGTGAAGTCATTAACCCCACCCTCTCTCTCCCTCTCAGCTTTGAAGAGATCCTTCGATGTGGATGATGTGGACGGGCTTCCTCCCTTTTCCCCCTCCTCCCCTGTACCCTCACCCCTCTCCCCCACCTCCCTCATCACCAAGACCAATGAGGGTCGCGGGCACGCCACCTCAAACCACAGTTCCTCCTCCTTCCGTTCTCGGATCAGTCTGGGTTCGAACCCCAGTCCGGTCCAGAGTCCAGTGCTCAAACCCCGCATTGTCTCCAGCACGTCCTTCAATCGTGGGACGATGAACAGACCCTTCTTCCAGAACAACGGAGGTGGCGGGGGGGGCATCGCCAGGGCTTTGTCCTTCCAGAACAAGTTCAACCCTAACGGCTTCTCATCATCTGGCCCAGGGAGTGACAACGAAAGTCTTCATAGTTCCTCCTCCAGTCTGGAGTATTTTATCCAGGGTGGAGGAGCACCTCCAGGCAAGCCCGTGTCTCTGTCCTACTTCAATAGCCCACAGACAGAGCATCATCCTGGGCAGCAAGGTGGAGATGGCCTGGGGATGAAGAAGTTCTCCTCCCATGGAAGTGTTTTCCACTCTGAGCTGGAAGCTTCAGATCCCAGGGGGACCAGCCACGGGTCCATGCCCAGCCTGGACCTCCGGAGTGCAGACGTGGGGGGTGGGGTGATGGGCTCAAGGAGGGCAGGGGGTGGAGCTGTGAAATATGGCAATGCCAACGTGGGGTGGAACGGGGCGTCCCAGCGCCACAACAACAGCCCCAATCAAAACCACTGCAGCTACCAGGCCCTGCCTAAACCCAGAGAGGCCCAGCGCCTCAACAAGTTTCCCCTGGATTTGGAGAGCCTGGTGGGGGTGGCCCAGCCCAGCTCCACGTCCTCTGACACCCCCAGACCTCCCCTGAGAGCACACTGTCCCAGCAGCCACTCTGTCTCGGCCTGCTCCTCCCCCTCCCTCAGCAGCCTGGACAGCTCTAGTGGTGACCTCACTCCTGTCCCCCACTCCCTCCCTCTCTCTTCCCCTGCCTCCCCACAAGGAGCAAAGCCCGTCCCGGAGGTGAGCCGGTCCCCAGTTCCACTGCCCCCGGCCCAGACCCCCCAGCTCAACCTGCTCTCCCCCAGACCTCCCCCAGCCACCGCCCCCCCACAGGAAGACACCAGGGAAAGCGTGGGTTCCATCCTGCAGAGGATTGCGTCCTTCTCCCGTCCCGATGCCGCAACTCCGCCCATGACCCCGCCCACCAGGGTTCCGAGTGTCGCTGGTGTTCAGAGCACGGTTGGCCTGAGCAACGGAGTGAAGAAGGACAGCCCAGCGACCAGGATGATGATGATGAAGGATCAGGAGTGTATACCTGTGGAAGACCAAGGTAGGACAGTACTGAGTGTGTGTGTGTGATTATACTGGAGTGTGTTCATGTACGCTCAGCAAGTGTGTGTGAGTGTGGAGACGTGTGTGTGTGTGTGTGTGTGTGTGTGTGAGAGTGAATATGGTTATATGTGTGAGTGTGGTGATGTGTGTGTGTGTGTGTGTGTGTGTGTGTGAATATGGTTATATGTGTGAGTGTGGTGATGTGTGTGTGTGTGTGTGTGTGTGAGTGAGGACATGAAGAGATTAGTATGACCAGTCTATTGAAGAAGTCTGTGAGGAGGATCAATGGCGGCAGGTGGATCAATACCATTAACTAATAAACACACAGTCAGCAGTGACAACAACAATCCACACTGCTGTCAACCCCAGGTCCCTAAACACACAGCTGTCATCCCTGGGTCCCTAAACACACAGCTGTCAACCCTGGGTCCCTAAACACACAGCTGTCATCCCTGGGTCCCTAAACACACAGCTGTCAACCCTGGGTCCCTAAACACACAGCTGTCATCCCTGGGTCCCTAAACACACAGCTGTCAACCCTGGGTCCCTAAACACACAGCTGTCATCCCATGGTCCCTAAACACACTGATGTCAACCCTGGGTCCCTAAACACACAGCTGTCAACCCTGGGTCCCTAAACACACAGCTGTCATCCCTGGGTCCCTAAACACACTGATGTCAACCCTGGGTCCCTAAACACACAGCTGTCATCCCTGGGTCCCTAAACACTCAGCTGTCAACCCTGGGTCCCTAAACACACAGCTGTCAACCCTGGGTCCCTAAACACACAGCTGTCAACCCTGGGTCCCCAAACACACTGATGTCAACCCTGGGTCCCCAAACACACTGATGTCAACCCCGGGTCCCCAAACACACTGATGTCAACCCCGGGTCCCTAAACACACAGCTGTCAACCCTGGGTCCCTAAACACACAGCTGTCAACCCTGGGTCCCTAAACACACAGCTGTCAACCCTGGGTCCCTAAACACACAGCTGTCAACCCTGGGTCCCCAAACACACTGATGTCAACCCTGGGTCCCCAAACACACTGATGTCAACCCCGGGTCCCCAAACACACTGATGTCAACCCCGGGTCCCTAAACACACAGCTGTCAACCCCGGGTCCCTAAACACACAGCTGTCAACCCTGGGTCCCTAAACACACAGCTGTCAACCCTGGGTCCCTAAACACACAGCTGTCAACCCTGGGTCCCCAAACACACTGATGTCAACCCTGGGTCCCCAAACACACTGATGTCAACCCCGGGTCCCCAAACACACTGATGTCAACCCCGGGTCCCTAAACACACAGCTGTCAACCCTGGGTCCCTAAACACACAGCTGTCAACCCTGGGTCCCTAAACACACAGCTGTCAACCCTGGGTCCCCAAACACACTGATGTCAACCTTGGGTCCCCAAACACACTGATGTCAACCCCGGGTCCCCAAACACACTGATGTCAACCCCGGGTCCCTAAACACACAGCTGTCAACCCTGGGTCCCTATACACACAGCTGTCAACCCTGGGTCCCTAAACACACATCTCAGACACTGTACTGGAGGGAGGGGGAAGGAGAGAGAGAGAGATGGGGGTGGAGGGGGGTGGAAAGACGGAGTGTGAGAGGAGAAGAACAGATGAATGACTGGTCTCTACAACACTGATAACTAGGTAAACAGTTAATAGTTAAATGCTTCAACGGGGTCTCTGTCAACACCACTCAATGGTAACTTGAACCATCCGTGTGTGTGTGTGTGGATCGGTGTGTGTGTGGATCGGTGTGTGTGTGTGTCTTCCACATATCTGGATATATTTTAATAACATTATCTTTGTCAAACATTATCTAAAACCTATCAATTTAAAGTCAACATTGGTTGAGCATAAGCTAGCCTGGTAAGGGGGTTTATAATCTGGTGGTTTGTTTATAACAAAGAGCAACTGAAGGACTTTTTGGCACTATCTTCCTTGTTTTGTCGTTGGCTATTCCGATGGCCTGGTGGTCTGAGAGGAACAATAACACACACACACACACACTCACACAATAAAACATCCCAACACACTGGTCATAGCCTGCACTCATGGAACCACATCTGTCTTTTAACAGCTCTGTTTAGATTAGCATCATGTTGAGGTTTTGTCCACATGGAACGTGTTAGCTGTCCACCTCCTCTTCCGTCTTCCTCCTCAACTGTTTCTCTATTCACCCTGATTCGCCTCTCTTTCACAACAAGGGATCAACAACTGTCTTCAGCGTCAGACATTTTGGGGAGAGTTTTAAGGGTTAATATTTGGAAAAGAGTTAAGGTTAGGCAGTCTTTCTTATTTATAGGTTCAGACTAGTAAAGTTCAGGCTTAAAAGCAAATCTGAAGTAAAATAGCAGTTTTTCTCGCAACGGTTGGAGAGCAACATCTGTGTGCCCAGATGGCTTATCATTAAGTCCTGCCCACTACTGGATTGAGCTGAGTCCCCCCCTTTCACCTGAAGAATCCCCTCTATGTACCTCAAACCTGAAGAATCCCCTCTATGTACCTAAAACCTGAAGAATCCCTTCTATGTACCTAAAACCTGAAGAATCCCCTCTATGTACCTAAAACCTGAAGAATCCCCTCTATGTACCTAAACGCTGAAGAATCCCCTCTATGTACCTAAAACCTGAAGAATCTCCTCTATGTACCTAAACACTGAAGAATCCCCTCTATGTACCTAAAACCTGAAGAATCCCCTCTATGTACCTAAACACTGAAGAATCTCCTCTATGTACCTAAAACCTGAAGAATCCCCTCTATGTACCTAAAACCTGAAGAATCCCCTCTATGTACCTAAAACCTGAAGAATCACCTCTATGTACCTTAAACCTTTTCCATTTAGAAGGCAATTCATTTATTATTTTTCCATATGTTTGTGGGATAGGAGAAAATAACCAGATTAATCAGATTGGACATTTCAGGGCTACCACAGAACTGTGCAGCGCCTGTGATTCGCTGATGAACAGTTTGAGAACCGCTAGTCTTGCGGGTGCTTTCATTCAGAGCAACTTTCGGTAGTGAGTGTATACTTTTTTTATGTACTGTCCTCTGTTTCATTCTGTTTTCTCTCTTCTCTCCTTTTGTAAGGGAGTGCGTGTGTATGTGATTGATGATCGTCCCATGGGGGGGGGGGCAGTGAACTATAAGGACCCCAGAGGTACATGCTTCCATGCCTGACTGAAATGACAACATGTTAAGGAAGAAGGAGGATGTGAAAACAGAGAGATAGGAGAAAGAGATAAAGAGAAACAGAGAAAAAGGCTGAGAGGGAGGGAGCGATGGGGGGAGGAAGAATGTGGTGGAATGGTAGACAGGGGAGGGAGGGGGAGAGACCTGATAAAGACATGGTTTTCTGAGAGAAGAGGTTGAAGACTGTACTTCATGGTTCCTAATCTCTTGGACCATCTGTGTAAACACCAAGGTGCCGTAGATCTGGAATGATTCAACATGAGATATGTGAGATAACAAGCAGCATTTCTTCTGGTGCTCCCGGACCAATCACAACTTCTCAGGTGTTAGCATTACTTCGGATCACAACTTCTCAGGTGTTGGAAATGACTTATGGTGCTTTTGGATCAATCACAACTTCTCCGGTGTTAGCATCTTTTACATTTGTGAATGGTTTTGTGAATGGGGCATTGGATGAAGAACTAGCAAAGAGCAGAACTATATTCATGGATTAACAGAGACTGAGCTATCGCCCTGTAACACATGTTAGCCATGTGCCTGTGCTGTGTGTGCCGTAGCTGTTGTATGTTGTAGCATGTTTTCCCTGTTGGGTTGTTTCTTCTGATAGATACACACGCACAGAAGAGCCCACCATGTTGCCTAGTCCCCCTGCGGTCATTGTGTCATCTATCAGACCGTGATTGGTCGACAGCTGTGTTGACTGCTTGATGGGATTGGCTAGTCTACTTCCTGAGTTTAGGAACAGGAAGTGTTTACATGGTTAGGGATCATAGGTCAGGGTTGAAGTTGTTTGGAACTGTCTGACGTTAATGTTCCCTTTGGTGATTCATCACATCAGGATTATAAAGCACCACCAGGAAGGGGGAGCTCTACTATGTCACATGGTCACTAAGATGTCCTGGAGGGCAAAGGTGTGGATGGATACAAACTCCTGAATCACACACCTCTTGTTGGTGCATATAGCTTTTGACATATGTAAGTTTCCCCTTGGTGGGGCAAAGTCACTGGGCAGGTTCTCACTATGATGTTGAAGTTTCAAGTTCAAGTTTCAAGGTTTATTTGTCAAATGCACTGAACAACACAGCGCCCTCCTGCACAAATTCTTGTGACATGGCACCTGACAACTACGTAAAGATATACTGTAGATTAAACTGATCAATCTAGTTACCCCTACTAACCCATCTAGTTACCCCTACTAACCCATCTAGTTACCCCTACTAACCCATCTAGTTACCTCTACTAACCCATCTAGTTACCCTTACTAACCCATCTAGTTACCTCTACTAACCCATCTAGTTATCCTTACTAACCCATCTAGTTACCCTTAATAACTCATCTAGTTACCTCTACTAACCCCTCTAGTTATCCTTACTAACCCATCTAGTTACCGTTAATAACTCATCTAGTTACCTCTACTAACCCATCTAGTTATCCTTACTAACCCATCCAGTTACCCTTAATAACTCATCTAGTTACCCCTTCTAACCCATCAAATTACCCTTAATAACCCATCTAGTTACCCCTACTAACCCATCTAGTTACCCTTAATAACTCATCTAGTTACCCCTACTAACCCATCAAATTACCCTTAATAACCCATCTAGTTACCCCTACTAACCCATCTAGTTACCCTTAATAACTCATCTAGTTACCCCTACTAACCCCTCTAGTTACCCCTACTAACCCATCTAGTTACCCTTAATAACTCATCTAGTTACCCCTACTAACCCCTCTAGTTACCCCTACTAACCCCTCTAGTTACCCCTACTAAGCCATCTAGTTACCCCTACTAACCCCTCTAGTTACCCCTACTAACCCATCTAGTTATCCTTACTAAACCATCTAGTTACCTCTACTAACCCCTCTAGTTACCCTTAATAACCCATCTAGTTACCCTTAATAACCCATCTAGTTACCCTTAATAACCCATCTAGTTACCCCTACTAAGCCATCTAGTTACCCCTACTAACCCCTCTAGTTACCCCTACTAACCCATCTAGTTATCCTTACTAAACCATCTAGTTACCTCTACTAACCCCTCTAGTTACCCTTAATAACCCATCTAGTTACCCTTAATAACCCATCTAGTTACCCTTAATAACCCATCTAGTTACCCCTACTAACCCATCTAGTTACCCCTACTAAGCCATCTAGTTACCCCTACTAACCCATCTAGTTACCCTTAATAACCCATCTAGTTACCCCTACTAACCCATCTAGTTACCCTTAATAACTAATCTAGTTACCCCTACTAACCCCTCTAGTTACCCCTACTAACCCCTCTAGTTACCCCTACTAACCCCTCTAGTTACCCCTACTAAGCCATCTAGTTACCCCTACTAAGCCATCTAGTTACCCCTACCAACCAGAGACCTGGTAAATCCAGCCCTCACCTTGCCTTCTTATGTAACATACCACCTATGGTAGCTTCTCTAGTATCTCAATGTGGAACTCCAGTTTGCTTTCCTAAATGTTTTTCCACTCCTATCTTTTCATTGCCTTCTCTTCTGTCCTGTCTTCTCTTCTGTCCTGCCTTCTCTTCTGTCCTGCCTTCTCTTCTGTCCTGCCTTCTCTTCTGTCCTGCCTTCTCTTCTGTCCTGCCTTCTCTTCTGTCCTGTCTTCTGTCCTGTCTTCTCTTCTGTCTTCTCTTCTGTCCTGTCTTCTCTTCTGTCCTGTCTTCTCTTCTGTCCTGTATTTGCTGTTTCTCTTGAGTTTCTTTCTACTGATTTTTACTACTTTCTACTTTTTTTCTTATGACTGTTTTCTTCTCTTTCTCTCCTCTCTCTCTTTTCTCCTCTTCCTCTCCCTCTATTGCTCGCAGTTGGGTTAAAGCAGACAGATGAAACCACGCCAGAGTGTCACCCTGCTGAATGTAATAAACAAACACAAACAAAAACAAACACACGCCTCTCATGTGTTGTGTTGTCATGACCTTTTATAGGAGGGTATTTTTAGTCTTTCCACCCCTTACTCAGCTGTGTGTGTCCTGTTCCTGAATCTGTTTCCTGTTTCCTGTGATAATGTGCACACACGCGCGCACACACACACACTACTCCCTGAGTACTTCACTATGCAGTGCACCAAACTACCACACTACTCACTATAAAGTGCAACATACTACCACACTACTTCCTGAACACTTCACTATACAGTGCACCATACTACCACACTACTTCCTGAACACTTCACTATGCAGTGCACCATACTACCACACTACGTCCTGAACACTTCACTATGCAGTGCACCATACTACCACACTACGTCCTGAACACTTCACTATGCAGTGCACCATGCTAGCACACTACTTCCTGAACACCTCACTATGCAGTGCACCGTGCTACCACACTACTTCCTGAACACTTCACTATACAGTGCAACATACTACCACACTACTCCCTGAATACTTCACTTTACAGTGCAACATACTACCACACTACTCCCTGAATACTTCACTATACATTTCACCATAATACCACACTACTTCCTGAACACTTCACTATACAGTGCACCATACTGCCACACTACTCCCTGAACACTTCACTATACAGTGCACCATACTACCACACTACTCCCTGAACACTTCACTATGCAGTGCACCATACTACCACACTACACCCTGAACACTTGAACATTCTGTCAGACTGTTGTTAGATAATATGTCCATAGCTGCTAATGAATGATCCCTGTTTAACTGTTCTTTGTGAAGACTGGAAGTTGAAGGCCACTGTGCCCTCCACTCTGGGAATGTTCTTCATGAAGACCGGATGTTGAAGGCCACTGTGCCCTCCACTCTGGGAATGTTCTTCATGAAGACCGGATGTTGAAGGCCACTGTGCCCTCCACTCTGGGAATGTTCTTCATGAAGACCGGAAGTTGAAGGCCACTGTGCCCTCCACTCTGGGAATGTTCTCCATGAAGCCTGGAAGTTGAAGGCCACTGTGCCCTCTACTCTGGGAATGTTTTTCATGATGACTGGAAGTTGAAGGCCACTGTGCCCTCTACTCTGGGAATGTTCTTCATGAAGACTGGAAGTTGAAGGCTACTGCGCCCTCCACTCTGGGATTGTTCTCCATGAAGACTGGAAGTTGGAGGCCACTGTGCCCTCCACTCTGGGATTGTTCTCCATGAAGACTGGAAGTTGGAGGCTTCTTTGCCCATAATGCAGTTTAAACAGTTGTTGAATGACATTTTAAAGTGAAATGTGTTTGCTGTTCTTAATGTGCTTTCAATGTAGGACACCACTGTTAATGAGATATCAGTAGCAGTTGGTTTTCCCTGTGTAAATAAAATAAAATATTTAATATATCAAAGTCAAGTCAAAGTCAAAGTGCACCGATTAATATGCGTCTTTCTAAACAATGAAATGTTTGTGACATGACATGTAACATCGATGTAGTAATTAAGAAATACATAAACAAAAATAATATCAGAATATACAACAGTACAACAATATGTAACAGTAGGGACGAGAAGCAATTTTTAATTATGTAGAAATGGGAATATTGACAGTATGAATAGAAATCTTCAATATTATAAATATAAGTCTTGTAGTGCCTATAAATGGATACATTTAAATCTGATAATGTACATGAATGTATACAGAGAGTGACCAGAGCATATGAAGTGTTCATGTGATCAATAGACCAGTGTTGGTGGTTGAGGAGCCTTATGGTCTGGGAGAAAATACTGTTTGTGAGTCTGGAAGTGTGTCCCCTGATGCCATAGCCTGGGTGGCTGTAGTCTTTGATGATGTTCCGGTAACATCTACCAGACGGCAGCAGTGTGAACTGACCATAGCCTGGGTGGCGCAGTGTGAACTGACCATAGCCTGGGTGGCTGTAGTCTTTTGTGATGTTCCGTGCTTTCCTTAGGCATTGTGTATGGTAGTTGCCTTGCACAGAAAAGAGATGGCAGTGGATGATGCACTCCACAGACTTCACCACCCTCTGGAGGGACCACCCAGTGGAGCAGCTGCCGTACCAGGAAGTAATGCAGCCTGAAAGGATGCTTTCAATGGTGCACCTGTATAACTTGGTGAGAGTTTTTACAGACATGCCAAACTTCTTGAGTCTCCTCAGTAAATATAGGCGTTTTGGGGCAGTTTTCATTGCTGAGTCTGCTTGTTTGGACCAAGTCAGCTAATCTGTGATGAACACACCGAGAAACTTGAATTCGAAGACTCTATTTCAGCTCCATCGATCTGTATGGGGGCGTGACCCCCACTGCCGCTTCCTGAAGTCCACGATCATCTCCTTAGTCTTATAGACGTTAAGAGAGAGGTTGTTGACCAGGCAACATGTTGCCAAGTCACTTACCTCCTCTTTGTAATCCATCTCATCGTTGTTGGAGATGAGTCCCAGGATGGTGGTGTCATCCATGAATTTCAGGATGGTGTTGGAGCTGTGTGTGGCCACGCAGTCATGCATGAACAGGGAGTACAGGAGGGGACTGAGTACGCAGCCCTGGGGGGCTCCAGTGCTCAGGGTCAGTGTGGAGGAGGTGAGGTTGCCTGTTCTCACCACCTGGGCATGGGAAACATTTGTTTACATTACCAAAACAAATGGATATTCAGCAACACCAATGAAAAATAAAAAATAATTAAAGATAACACATAACAAAACAGTTAAATGTAATTACCTTTATTGGCATGTGCTCATGTGCACATATTGCCAAAGTAAAATCAAAATGTTTCTCTCTGTCTGTGTGTCTGTCTGTGTCTCTGTCTGTGTGTCACTCTGTCTGTGTCTCTGTCTTTGTGTCACTCTGTCTGTGTCTCTGTCTTTGTGTCACTCTGTCTGTGTCTCTGTCTTTGTGTCACTCTGTCTGTGTCTCTGTCTGTGTCTTTGTCTTTGTGTCACTCTGTCTGTGTCTCAGTCTGTGTCTTTGTCTTTGTGTCACTCTGTCTGTGTCTCTGTCTTTGTGTCACTCTGTCTGTGTCTCTGTCTGTGTCTCTGTCTTTGTGTCACTCTGTCTGTGTCTCTGTCTTTGTGTCACTCTGTCTGTATCTCTGTCTGTGTCTCTGTCTGTGTCTCTGTCTGTGTCTCTGTCTTTGTGTCACTCTGTCTGTGTCTCTGTCTTTGTGTCACTCTGTCTGTATCTCTGTCTGTGTCTCTGTCTGTGTCTCTGTCTCTGTGTCACTCTGTCTGTATCTCTGTCTGTGTCTCTGTCTGTGTCTCTGTCTTTGTGTCACTCTGTCTGTGTCTCTGTCTTTGTGTCACTCTGTCTGTGTCTCTGTCTGCATCTCTGTCTCTGTGTCACTCTGTCTGTATCTCTGTCTGTGTCTCTGTCTGTGTCTCTGTCTTTGTGTCACTCTGTCTGTGTCTCTGTCTGTATCTCTGTCTTTGTGTCACTCTGTCTGTGTCTCTGTCTTTGTGTCACTCTGTCTGTGTCTCTGTCTTTGTGTCACTATGTCTGTGTCTCAGTCTGTGTCTTTGTCTTTGTGTCACTCTGTCTGTGTCTCTGTCTGTGTCTCTGTCTTTGTGTCACTCTGTCTGTGTCTCAGTCTGTGTCTTTGTCTTTGTGTCACTCTGTCTGTGTCTCTGTCTGTGTCTTTGTCTTTGTGTCACTCTGTCTGTGTCTCAGTCTGTGTCTTTGTCTTTGTGTCACTCTGTCTGTGTCTCTGTCTTTGTGTCACTCTGTCTGTGTCTGTGTCTTTGTCTTTGTGTCACTCTGTCTGTGTCTCAGTCTGTGTCTTTGTCTTTGTGTCACTCTGTCTGTGTCTCTGTCTTTGTGTCACTCTGTCTGTGTCTCTGTCTGTGTCTCTGTCTTTGTGTCACTCTGTCTGTGTCTCTGTCTTTGTGTCACTCTGTCTGTATCTCTGTCTGTGTCTCTGTCTGTGTCTCTGTCTGTGTCTCTGTCTTTGTGTCACTCTGTCTGTGTCTCTGTCTTTGTGTCACTCTGTCTGTGTCTCTGTCTCTGTGTCACTCTGTCTGTATCTCTGTCTGTGTCTCTGTCTGTGTCTCTGTCTTTGTGTCACTCTGTCTGTGTCTCTGTCTTTGTGTCACTCTGTCTGTGTCTCTGTCTGCATCTCTGTCTCTGTGTCACTCTGTCTGTATCTCTGTCTGTGTCTCTGTCTTTGTGTCACTCTGTCTGTGTCTCTGTCTGTGTCTCTGTCTTTGTGTCACTCTGTCTGTGTCTCTGTCTTTGTGTCACTCTGCCTGTGTCTCTGTCTGCATCTCTGTCTCTGTGTCACTCTGCCTGTGTCTCAGTCTGTGTCTTTGTCTTTGTGTCACTCTGTCTGTGTCTCTGTCTTTGTGTCACTTTGTCTGTGTCTCTGTCTGTGTCTTTGTCTTTGTGTCACTCTGTCTGTGTCTCAGTCTGTGTCTTTGTCTTTGTGTCACTCTGTCTGTGTCTCTGTCTTTGTGTCACTCTGTCTGTGTCTCTGTCTGTGTCTCTGTCTGTGTCTCTGTCTTTGTGTCACTCTGTCTGTGTCTCTGTCTTTGTGTCACTCTGTCTGTGTCTCTGTCTGCATCTCTGTCTCTGTGTCACTCTGTCTGTATCTCTGTCTGTGTCTCTGTCTGTGTCTCTGTCTTTGTGTCACTCTGTCTGTGTCTCTGTCTTTGTGTCACTCTGTATGTGTCTCTGTCTGTGTCTCTGTCTTTGTGTCACTCTCTCTGTGTCTCTGTCTGTGTCTCTGTCTGTGTCTTTGTCTTTGTGTCACTCTGTCTGTGTCTCAGTCTGTGTCTTTGTCTTTGTGTCACTCTGTCTGTGTCTCTGTCTTTGTGTCACTCTGTCTGTGTCTCTGTCTGTGTCTTTGTCTTTGTGTCACTCTGTCTGTGTCTCAGTCTGTGTCTTTGTCTTTGTGTCACTCTGTCTGTGTCTCTGTCTGTGTCTCTGTCTGTGTCTCTGTCTTTGTGTCACTCTGTCTGTGTCTGTCTTTGTATCACTCTGTCTGTGTCTTTGTGTCACTCTGTCTGTGTCTCTGTCTTTGTGTCACTCTGTCTGTGTCTGTCTTTGTATCACTCTGTCTGTGTCTTTGTGTCACTCTGTCTGTGTCTCTGTCTGTGTCTCTGTCTTTGTGTCACTCTGTCTGTGTCTCTGTCTCAGTCTGTTTGTCTCTCCCTGTCTGTCTTCTTCTGTCTGTGTGTCACTATCTGTCTGTCTCTGTCTGTATCTCTGTCTGTGTCTCTGTCTGTGTCTCTGTCTGTGTCTCTGTCTTTGTGTCACTCTGTCTGTGTCTCTGTCTTTGTGTCACTCTGTCTGTGTCTTATGTCTGTGTCTCTGTCTGTGTTTCTCTCTGTGTGTCCCTCTCTGTCTCTCCATCTCTCTCTTTCTCTCTCTGTCTGTCATGTCTTTACATGTCCTGGCTAGGGAGCAGCCTTATCTATCTTTCCTATACGGTACACTTTATTCTTTCTCTCTTTAATGACAGTGATTTAGGGAATAGATTCTTCTCCAGCAGATGTTTGAAAGGAGCCCATCCTCCTATGATCCCTTTGGGCCATGCTGGGAGGGAGAGAGAGGGGGGAGGGAGAGGGGGAGGGGAGGAGAGAGAGGTCTTTGTCTGAGGAAAATACTTAATGTGAAACTCAAGCTGAGTGACACAGTGAATCTGTTTTATAAGGTTGTAGTGCTAAAGATCTGGGATAGACAAACCATTCATGTAATCATTGAAAGTCAATGAGAATGGTGAGGATGACAATTAGCTTTTAAATGTGAGGAATGAGTGGAACAGAGAAACACAGATGTAGTGTCTGACTGGACCTACTGACCTCACAGGGTCGTTATATGGCAACATGGAGCTGTATGGTTTCTGGGCCAGTTGTTGGTGAATACTATCACCATGTTTGTGTGTGTGTGAGTGTGTGTCTGAAATGCAGGAATAGCAGCAATGATGTTCTCTAGGTAGAAATGTAGTAAACACACATACACACACACACACACACACACACACACACACACACACACTAAATTAGAATCTTGAAAAGAGCTGTGAGAATTCACACCAACATTAAAACAGTGATTACTAAACCTTGCATGACAAAGCCCCTATGGAGAGATTGACCTAGAGCATTTTACACTATAAAAGTTGTATTTAGTTGAACTTGCCAGGTTTGCATGAAATGTACATATCTATAGTGTAAACGTGTGAAAATGTCAGTGGTTGTGAAAATGTCAGTGGTTGTGAAAATGTCAGTGGTTGCACGTCACCTTGCGAAGCACTGTGAGACTCTTTCTGGACAGATAGGTGTAACAGCTGATGAGGCAGGACACAAGCACAGGGAGAACGGAGGGCGTTTAACAAAATAACTACTACCACAGGAAACACCACAAACACCCAAAAGATACACTGGGAAGGAAGGAACTTGAATAGGAACAGGGATTAGGGAAATGCGAGGTGAGGGTGATAAACAACAAGACGAGATCCAAACAAGGTGATCCAAACAAGGAGAGAGGGCATTGGATCTCACTGGCACGGCAAGCCTGCCAGACCAGGACCTGACATTATAGAGGGCATTGGATCTCACTGGCACGGCAAGCCTGCCAGACCAGGACGTGTCCACAGATAAACCCACCGCCTGCTGAGGCTTTACAGCAATGTGTCATATTTGTATTGTCGTGTAATGAGCAGTGACAAGGGAAGTCTGGTTTTTAAAGCCATTCCAAACGAAAGCAACTAAAACATCTTACGTTGGCGCCAAAACACTTCTACTATCACCAGCCTTGGAGAGAGATCTGAACACTGCCCACAAAATGAGATGGAAACAGAGCTGCCCTCTCTAACATCCTGCTAAATGTCCCTCATATCACATTAAAATAAAAGAAACACGTGAGATGACAAAATATGGTATTGATGGGGAAACATTGACCCATGCACCATTGCATATTTAGAGATGTAAAGTAACATGAGCCATTTGTAAGATTTTCAGCATACAAAAGCAGAAAATGCTAATTATATTATAATGGGTATTGTGAAATAATGTGTTTTTATGGAGAACTTCAGAAAGAGTTTGTTATTTGTTTGAATAGTCACAGCAGTAGATTCAGCATCTTCATATTGATGTCTTTCTTGATTCTTTTTGTTTTCGGTTGTTGTGTAGTGGGGATAAATTGATAATGGGATTAAGTTGATAATGGGGTTAAATTGATAATGGGATTAAATTGATAGTGGGATTAAGTTGATAATGGGATTAAAATGATAATGGGATTAGGTTGATACTGGGGTTAAATTGATAATGGGGTCAACTTGGTAATAGGATTAAGTTGATAATGGGATTAAATTGATAATGGAGTTAAGTTGATAATGGGGCTCTGGAGAAAAATCTACTAAATATACACATATCACAACCTGATATGGACCTGGAAAGTTTGTCTTTGATAAGTGTATGTACAGTAAAGGTTGTCTTGAATGAGTAGGTGTTTCCAAACTTTTGACTGGTACTGTATATAAGGCTATTCATCTAAGTAGCTAGTTAGCTCCCTGTCTAGTACAGTAAGATACCCAAGCTGTATAACTGGCATCACTAGGATCCCTACTCAGAAAGTTTTTGTCCGCTGTGTTTTAGTTGTACCAGGGGCAGAATAAGCTATGTTAGTGGGAATGTCAAATTGTATAACATTTGATGGATTGGCAAGCTAGTTAGTTCTTATCTAGGTCATATGCTGCTATACTATTGTGCTGGGGGATTGAGTCAGTTCTCCTTCCCCACTAAGTTTTCCTTCTCCACTTTAAATCGTTGTTGATATGATGAATGCATTTTCTGAATTCTCTCGTTTTAAACTTTAGGAGGTCATGAGGTCCTGGTCCACACCTGCGGAGTACCTGGTTTGGGGGGCCTGTTGCTGTCCCTGTCCTTGTCCATCTAGTCATACTTCTGACCTAGTCTTATTTTAAATAGACTCTGGATTTAGCCCAGATAAATGTATTAATTATTCCAATTGGACTCTTAATATCTCACCTGCCAAAGCCAGAAGAGGACTGGTCAACCCTCTGTGCCTGGGTCCTCTCTAGGTTTCTTCCTAAAATTCGGCCTTCTTAGGGAGTTTTTCCTAGCCACTGAAATTCAACACTACTGTTGTTTTCTCCTTTGGGTTTAAGTCCGGGTGTCTCTGTAAAGCACTTTGTGACAACTGCTGGGCTTTATAAATAAATGTGATTGATTGATATCTAGTGAGCTGCTAAGCTGTATCTTCACTCTTCACTATACCATCTCCCCGTGTCTTTTTTCTTGTCTTTATCATCTCTATATCTTCTGTCTCCTTCTCTAAGTGCGACAGAGGGATGAGATGGATAAACAGAGATGGAGGAAGAGATTTCTATGGGAATCAGGCTAGGGCAGAACAGTGACCTCAGAATGTATTGAGAGAACAGGAGGACTGAGGAAGAAATGTAAATGATGAAGTGCTACTCCCAATTTACCAACTGTTTTTCTGACACTAACGTAATCACTTTTAAATCTGTCACATTCTCCCATCTGTAAATCTCTGTCACATTCTCCCTTTCTCTCATCTGTAAATCTCTGTCACATTCTCCCTATCTCTCATCTGTAAATCTCTGTCACATTCTCCCTTTCTCTCATCTGTAAATCTCTGTCACATTCTCCCTATATCTCATCTGTACATCTCTGTCACATTCTCCCTATCTCTCATCTGTACATCTCTGTCACATTCTCCCTATCTCTCATCTGTAAATCTGTCACATTCTCCCTTTCTCTCATCTGTAAATCTCTGTCACATTCTCCCTATCTCTCATCTGTAAATCTCTGTCACATTCTCCCTATATCTCATCTGTAAATCTCTGTCACATTCTCCCTTTCTCTCATCTGTAAATCTCTGTCACATTCTCCCTATCTCTCATCTGTAAATCTCTGTCACATTCTCCCTATCTCTCATCTGTAAATCTCTGTCACATTCTCCCTTTATCTCATCTGTAAATCTCTGTCACATTCTCCCTTTCTCTCATCTGTAAATCTCTGTCACATTCTCCCTTTCTCTCATCTGTAAATCTCTGTCACATTCTCCCTATATCTCATCTGTAAATCTCTGTCATCCATCTCTCAATTTTTCATATCTGACTCTTTCCATCACCACCTTTCAAGACAAGACATTCTTCTGTCTCACCAGCTTTATCAAAAGATAAGATCCTGTGAGTCAGGGAGTAGTGACAGTAATGCGTAGTAGAGACAGTGATGCCTAATGTATGGTCCAAAGGTTACATGGGAACTCATAGTTCCCATGTAACCTACAAATAACCAGTAGGAACTAGAAACATTCCACCTCAAAACCTAACCCTTAGGCACTTCAACCCCTAGACACTACACCCTACCTCTTAGGAGTGAATTAACACTTTCTTCCTTTTTGCAAACATTATTCAGTCAACATAAATGCATGAAAGGGCCATGTGAGGTTTTAAAATGCTGGCGTGTGTTTTCAGAAAACAATAATTTTCATGTTTGACATTCAGTTGAACAGCTACACCCACCTCAATGTGTGAATTCCATTTAAGGAGACATTTGTGACTTCAGCCCTGTATTTTCTACAGAGAATATAAATAATGCATTTACAATGAGGATATATAGAGAGGGTACATAGAGAGTACATACAGGGTACAGAGAATGTACATAGAATGTACAGCATACACAGAGGGTACATAGAGAGTACTTAGAGGATACATAGAGGGTATGTTTAGGGTTCATAGAGTTTAAAGAGAGGGTTTCATGAGGGTACATAGAGGGTACAGAGAGGATATATTGAGAGTATCTTCAGGGTACAGAGAAGGTATCTTGAGGTTACATAGAGGGTACAAAGAGGGTATCTTGAGGGTCAGCAAATATACAGAGCAGATAAATATTTTCTTTTAAATTATTAATTAGACTATCGCAAGGGACATAGTATTTTTAATTAGACTATTGCATGAGACATATTCTTTTTAATTAGACTTGCACAGGATATTGTCTTCTTAAATAGACTATTGTACAGGATATAGTCTTATTAATTAGACTATTGCACAGGATATAGTCTTATTAATTAGACTATTGCACAGGATATAGTCTTATTAATTAGACTATTGCACAGGATATAGTCTTATTAATTAGACTATTGCACAGGATATAGTCTTATTAATTAGACTATTGCACAGGATATAGTCTTGTCGAACTTATGGAGTGAACATAGAATGCGCTGCATGTGTAACCGTGAGTGTGTGCATGCTCGCCGGCCTGCATGTGTGTGTGTAGTTCCTGTATGATTAATGAGTAGTGGATAATACATTCAAGTGATTTACAGCCCCAGCTCCAGAACTCTCCCTGACAGACAGGGGAAACACTATCTGACAGCTCAGACTAATTGCTTTTACTAGGATAGACACACTCGTAAATTTGTGCCATTTAAACATTTCCCCAACTGATCTTTAACAGCAGTGAGGGGCCAGAGAAGTGAACCTGCTATCCCTGAACAGTGGTTATATCCAGGGGCCAGAAGAGGGTTGAACCTGCCTTCCCTGAACAGTGGTTATAACCAGGGTCCAGAGGAGGAGTGATACTGCCTTCCCTGAACAGTGGTTATAACCAGGGGCCAGAGTAGGAGTGAACTTGCCTTCCCTGAACAGTGGTTATAACCAGGGGCCAGAGGAGGAGTGAACTTGCCTTCCATGAACAGTGGTTATAACCAGGGGCCAGAGGAGGAGTGAACCTGCCTTCCATGAACAGTGGTTATAACCAGGGGCCAGAGGAGGGGTGAACCTGCCTTCCCTGAACAGTGGTTATAACCAGGGGCCAGAGGAGGAGTAAACCTGCCTTCCCTGAACAGTGGTTATAACCAGGGGACAGAGGCCTCAGATGACTTAACAATTACTTGAGTGAAGGAATGTTGACAGAAGTCATTATATTACTTCACACAACCACATATAACATGTGCATTTGCTGCAGTTTACGCATCAGAACTCTCTATTCAAAGACACACCTACCTTTTCTGTTTTTACAAGTGGTAATCAGAGTTGTGCTTTAAAATGTTTGTAAGAAGTGTGTTGTAATGAAGGGAACCTTTTTAGCCACATATGATCCTTGACCAAATCATAACCTAAAGCAAACCCTATCCTCTTATGACTACATATTCAGGTAAAATTACATTTTAAGTGATTAGCTGCTTTTTAACCAGCCTTATAGCTAAGCTTTTGCATTGTATGCCACAGAATTCAAGCTAGGTGGATATTTTACATGTATATCTTTTAAATAGTTTGTATGACACCATCCAACCAGTAATCAGAGTGGGGCAAACATCTTAGACAGACCTTTTTCATCAGAAAGATAACTGTCTAAATGCTTCAGTGTTTGGGCCATCTGATTTAAAAAGAGTTAATCTGAGTACGAGCCAGGAAGAGAAACTCAGGGGAACAATAATGCATTGTGGGTAGTTTTGAAGATGGAGGCACACCTGTTCCCAATCAGGCCAATCAGTGGGAGTTATAAAGGCCGCTGGGGAGCAGAATGGGGTTCCCATCCCCGGGCTTTGATGTGTTTATCAGTTGAATCTAGTCACTACCACTTTCAGTTAATAAATCCCCTCCAGGGGCCAGAACACTGGAGCTGTGTCTGTTCCCTGTGATCCTCCAGGGGCCAGAACACTGGAGCTGTGTCTGTTCCCTGTGATCCTCCAGGGGCCAGAACACTGGAGCTGTGTCAGTTCCCTGTGATCCTCCAGGGGCCAGAACACTGGAGCTGTGTCTGTTCCCTGTGATCCTCCAGGGGCCAGAACACTGGAGCTGTGTCAGTTCCCTGTGTCCCTCCAGGGGCCAGAACACTGGAGCTGTGTCTGTTCCCTGTGATCCTCCAGGGGCCAGAACACTGGAGCTGTGTCTGTTCCCTGTGATCCTCCAGGGGCCAGAACACTGGAGCTGTGTCAGTTCCCTGTGTCCCTCCAGGGGCCAGAACACTGGAGCTGTGTCAGTTCCCTGTGATCCTCCAGGGGCCAGAACACTGGAGCTGTGTCTGTTCCCTGTGATCCTCCAGGGGCCAGAACACTGGAGCTGTGTCAGTTCCCTGTGTCCCTCCAGGGGCCAGAACACTGGAGCTGTGTCAGTTCCCTGTGTCCCTCCAGGGGCCAGAACACTGGAGCTGTGTCTGTTCCCTGTGATCCTCCAGGGGCCAGAACACTGGAGCTGTGTCAGTTCCCTGTGTCCCTCCAGGGGCCAGAACACTGGAGCTGTGTCTGTTCCCTGTGTCTTTCCCATTACAGGAATTAAAGGGAACCAGATTAATTAACAAATTATTTCACTGCTTTGTGCTTTATTACTTTGGTAAATTATCGATCTTGGTTTTTGCCCCTTTAATGTTTTTTACATCTGAATCGGGAAAGGGTGACATATGAGTTTGAATCAGGAAAGGAAAGGGATGCCATTTGAATAAGAGGTCATCGTGTTCCGGTTTTCATATTGATTGGTGGAGCAATAAAATAAACCTACAATAAAATATATTTAATCCAATTATATAAGAAACTGTTCATACCATGCACAGCATGAACATGAATGTTTTTATGTTTGCGTCTGTTTGATAGAGTTGTGAATATCACCTGACTCAGACAATGCCCTGAGACAATGAGCTGATATGCTCAGAACATGACTGATCTAGGATCTGTTTCAGTTAAGCAGAACCTGTGATCACATTGACTCTATACTAAATACATTTTCATAATTAATCTCAAATCGTAATGAAACTGTGAGATCTCTTTTCCCTCCTAGCTATACTTGCCATCCAACTTACAATTGTATGTTTGTTTGTGGCTGTGTGTATGTGCTTGTGTGTGTGCGTGTGTGTGTGTGTGTGTCTGTGTGTCTGTGTGTGTGTGTGTGAGTGGCTGTGTGTATGTGCTTGTGTGTGTGTGTCAATCAATCAATGACATGTATTTATAAAGCCCTTTTTACAACAGCAGTTGTCACAAAGTGCTTTTACAGAGACACCCGGCCTTAAACCCCAAGGAGCAAACAACAGTAGCGTTTTGTGTGTGTGTGTACGTGCTTGTGTGTGTGTGTGTGCATGTATAGCTTGTTGTTTATGTGCTGGTGTGTGTGTGTATATGTGTGTGTGTATGTATACCTTGTTGTTTATGTGCTGGTGTGTGTGTGTGTGTGTGTGTGTGTGTGTGTGTGTGTGTATATACCTTGTTGTTTATGTGCTGGTGTGTGTGTGTGTGTGTGTATATATACCTTGTTGTTTATGTGCTGGTATGTGTGTGTATGTGTGTGTATCTATACCTTGTTGTTTATGTGCTGGTGTGTGTGTGTATACCTTGTTGTTTATGTGCTGGTGTGTGTGTGTATACCTTGTTGTTTATGTGCTGGTGTGTGTGTGTGTATACCTTGTTGTTTATGTGCTGGTGTGTGTGTGTGTATACCTTGTTGTTTATGTGCTGGTGTGTGTGTGTGTGTATACCTTGTTGTTTATGTGCTGGTGTGTGTGTGTGTATACCTTGTTGTTTATGTGCTGGTGTGTGTGTGTGTATACCTTGTTGTTTATGTGCTGGTGTGTGTGTGTGTGTATACCTTGTTGTTTATGTGCTGGTGTGTGTGTGTGTATACCTTGTTGTTTATGTGCTGGTGTGTGTGTGTGTGTGTGTGTGTGTGTATACCTTGTTGTTTATGTGCTGGTGTGTGTGTGTGTATACCTTGTTGTTTATGTGCTGGTGTGTGTGTGTGTGTGTATACCTTGTTGTTTATGTTTTTACTGTAAGTATTGTAACTTAGTCTTCAAGCGGAAAACAGGAAACCGTAAAATCTGAAGTACCATCCTCAACAGCTCTTAAAAGTCTGACTCACCTTTAATAGGACTGTGTGTGTGTGTGTGTGTGTGTTAGGATGAAACGCATACAGTTTGTCTGACGATCTTATAGCTCCAGCTGAAGGCAATTCTCTACACAAAACTCTTCACAGAACACGTAAGACTACAGGTCGATCTCCAATTATTAAGGCCGATTCAAACCATTGGTGTTCTGCATTGTGTAAAGCGATTATGGCCAATGCTTTTCTGGGAGGAGCATTGGTTGAAATGACACTGGAGACAACATCAGAAGGACCTTGTAGGTTGGTAGCTAGCATGAAATGTATCTTTCAGAAAAATGTTTGTTATGCATGGTTGATATTAGTAGGTTTATTAGCATATCCTGCATTGCGATAATAAATGCGATGCCTGTTAATTTATCATCAAATCACAGGCTGCATCAACTTCGCCAAGCATTTGCTTGTTTTACAAAAGCCCATTCGCGAAACAAAGTACAGTCACTGCACAAACGTAACTTTTATCCATAAACAGCAGTAACCTTTTTAAACCAATACGCATAAAACATTTTCTTGAAAGACATGGAGGACATTCATGTCAACAGGGAATATTACCTAGGGACATGGTGTTATGTCTCTGGAGGTCGGTCCAAGCAGAGTCACATGTAGCAGCAGTATTGGATTGGACCACCTGGCCCGTCCCAAACTCTGAAGACCATTTCTTCCTCACAAATACTGTAATTAATTCACCAGAATGTTATATGATTATTTCAAATTGAAGGCTGTGTAATATTGCATCAGTTAGGCTTGCCACCTGAATTACCCAGGATATATTTCACTGAAAGTTTTAATGTTCCATTGTCTAAATAACAGTTTCCGTAGGCCATTTTACCATCTTAGTGATCAAAGTAAGTTTTTTGTTAGTCAGAAATACTCCATAATAAACACAGAGTTAATGTGTCCTGACATTGATCAGCTGGAGATGCCTCACATGTATTTTAGTGTGTGTTTGTGTGTGTTTGTGTTTGTGTGTGTGTGTGTGTGTGTGTGTGTGTGTTTGTGTGTGTATATGTCCGTGTATTGAAACACTGTGGTGTTTGAGATGGAGTTTTTGGAAACACTGTTAACTTTGCGATGAGTTTACTAAAACCTTTGAGTTATACAACCCTGATTCCAAAAAAGGTGGGACGCTGCGTAAAATTTAAATAAAAACAGAATGCAATGAGGTGCAAATAATGTAAATCCTATATTCAATAGAGAATAGTACAAAGACAACATATCAAATGTTGAAACATACATTTTATTGTTTCTTGAAAAATACATGAAGATGATGCCAGTAGCACATTTAAAAAATGTTGGGATGGAGGCAACAGAAGCCTGGAAAAGTTGTGTAATGCAAACAAACTAAACCTGGTGGAACATCACAAAACTAAGGAGAGGGACCATCCGGCTTGTTATCAGCGCACAGTTCAAAAGCCAGCATCTGTGATGGTATGGGGCTACATTGATGCACATGGCATGACTGACTTCTGTGAAGCAACCATTAATGCTGAACAATCTATACAGGTTTTGGAGCAACATATGTTGCCTTTCAGACAACATATTTTTAAGGGAAAACCTTGCTTATTTCAGCAAGACAATGCCAAACCACATTCTGCACATATCACAAGGACATGGCTCTGTACTAAAAGAAGGTGTTAAACTGGCCTGCCTGCAGTCCAGACCTGTCACCCATTGAAAACATTTGGTTCATTATGACAAAGGAGACCCAAAACTTATGAGCAGCTGTGATCCTATATTAAGCAACATTTCAATTACAAAACTACAGCAGTTGGACTCCTCAGTTCCCAAACCCTTTCATATATTTTCTTTGTACTATTTTAATTCAAATATAGGGAAAATTATTTGCACATCTTGGCATTCTGTTTTTATTTGCATTTTACGTAGCATCCCAACTTTTTTGGAATCATAGTTGTACCTATTGTAGTGTTTAATAACATGTTGCTTTCTGTACTTACTGTATATGATCACAGAGATTTGTTAGTCTGACATCCCTTCAACACTGTTCTGATGTGGAGTTGCAATGCCTGTTGGATTTAGAATAATTTGCATTAATCAAACATTTGGATATGAACTCAGTTACTATCCATTGGAAAAGGGCGAATGATAGAGAACAATGTTAAAAACATAATGAAGGACTGTGTCAAAAAAATTATGGAGGACAATGTCAACAACATGATGGAGGACGATGTCAACATCATGTTAACAGTGTTTAATGAGTTCACTGTGTTAACTGTGTTTAATGGGTTAACTGTGTTAACTGAGTTAACTGTGTTTAATGGGTTCACTGTGTTTAATGAGTTCACTGTGTTAACTGTTTAATGAGTTCACTGTGTTAACTGTGTTTAATGAGTTCACTGTGTTAACTGCGTTTAATGAGTTCACTGTGTTAACTGCGTCCCATAGGACAGGATATATAATTTAATAATATCTCTTTAACCTCACTGATAAAGCACAGCCACATCAACACACTAAAGACCCAGTCCATTTAAAAGGTGCGGCTATGTGAGGGTGTAGAATCTGTGTATTGCTCAGGGTGTTTCTGCTCTGGGTGTGAACTCTACAACCTTATGACCTCTAACCTCTTGCTTCTGCCGTAGCCAACATGTCTAACCTCATGACCAAGTAGATTTGATGAACAGCTTGTTTGGGACAGATTAGAGTATGATAAACATCATGTTTGGGATCGATTAGAGTATGATAAACAGCGTGTTTGGGACAGATTAGAGTTTAATAAACATTGTGTTTGGGACAGATTAGTGTTTGATAAACAGCATTTTTGGGACAGATTAGAGTTTGATAAACAGCGTGTTTGGGATCAATTAGAGTATGATAAACAGCGTGTTTGGGACAGATTAGAGTTTAATAAACATTGTGTTTGGGACAGATTAGTGTTTGATAAACAGCATTTTTGGGACAGATTAGAGTTTGATAAACAGCGTGTTTGGGATCAATTATAGTATGATAAACTGCGTGTTTGGGACAGATTAGAGTTTGATAAACAGCGTGTTTGGGACAGATTAGAGTTTAATAAACATTGTGTTTGGGACAGATTAGTGTTTGATAAACAGCATTTTTGGGACAGATTAGAGTTTGATAAACAGCGTGTTTGGGATCAATTAGAGTATGATAAACAGCGTGTTTGGGACAGATTAGAGTTTAATAAACATTGTGTTTGGGACAGATTAGTGTTTGATAAACAGCATTTTTGGGACAGATTAGAGTTTGATAGCCAGCGTGTTTGGGACAGATTCAAGTTTGATAAACAGCGTGTTTGGGACAGATTAGGGTTTGATAAACAGCATGTTTGGGACAGATTAGAGTTTGATAAACATCATGTTTTGGACAGATTCTTTTTGAAATCACCTAGTTGCAGGACTTCAAGGGATTTTGATGACTTTTGATGAGTGTGTCAACCCCTTCAGCAGGTCTGCCTTTGGAAATATCCCCATAAAGCTTGAGAATTGGTTATGTGGTTAATTATTGGTAAACATATTCCAATAAGATAACATTATAATGTTGGTAATTACGAATCTATGCAGCAGCCTGAGGAATATATACAGATGTACTGCATGATACGGTTAGGTAAATAATGATGCTCTGTGGCATCTATAGCAATGCTGTGCAGGTCCCGATGATTTTGGATCAAGATGGCAGTAGGGAAGGATGTAAGTGTCAAACTGAGCTCTCCACCACCCTCATCTAAACCCCAAATGAGGGAATATCTTTTGGAAGAATGGTGTTCTTTCCCTCCAGTAGAGTTCCAGAGACTCATAGAATCTATGCCAAGACACACTGAATCTGTTCTGGTGTCTCATGGCCCAACACCCTACTGAGACACTATATGTTGGTTTTGCCCTTAATTTGTCCCTCGCCTGTGTGTGTGTGTGTGTGTGTGTGTGTGTGTGTGTGTGAAGAGAGGATCCTAGAGCATCTGGAAACAAAGTTCCTGTTATTGTTCTAACAGAGGAAATAGAAAGAGTCAGAGGGGAGTTACCACAGACACACGACGCGCACACACACAGTCACACATAAACACCCACAAAGACACAAACTGACACATAAACACACACACAACACACACAAACACACAGACCCACATAAACACTCACAAACACACAGACACACACACATAGACACACATATACATATAGACACGCGCAAACACACAGACACTGACAAATACACAGACAAACACACATCCATGTTTTTGCATGTGAAACATTGTATTTCCATGAGAATGACAACGATCTGTTCCTGTTTAGTCATTTCAGCTGTATTGGGATCAATGTTGCTAAACAGTTACATTTGACGATAGCATAAGACAAGGTCCCCATAAGTAACCTTTTATACACAACATATGTAAGTTTTTCATGGTGTGTGTGCGTGTGTGTGTATGTGTGTGCATTTGTGTGTGCATTTGTATGTGTGTTTGTGTGTGTGTGTGTGTGTGTGTGTGTGTGTGTGTGTTTGTGTGTAATGTTTTAAAGACCAGGAAATGTGGGTCATACAGCAGATGTGTTCCTTATTCTGTTGACCAATCACTGTGAGAGGAATAACTCTCTGATCCTCAGCTCTTACCTTTGACCTCTGATCTTAAAATATGCACAATTCTATTGGTTCACTCTCTCTCTATGTTGCTCTTTCACTCAATCTCACTTTCTGTCTGTTGCTCTTTTTTCCACTCCTTTTGGAAAGTAATGACATACAAACACACACATTCCTCCCAGTTACTGAAAAACAATTATCACAACAAATATGTTAGGACAGATACAAGAGAAGGAAGAGAGAAGAAAGAGAGAGGCAGGAGAGAAGGACAGGGAAGAGAAAAGAAAAGAAAAGAAAGGAAGAGAGAGGGAGACAGAGGGAAGTGAAATGGAAAAAAGAAGGAACAGACCGGGAGAAGGGAGAGAGAGAAGGAACACACCGGGAGAAGAGAGAGAGAAGGAACAGACCGGGAGATTGGGTTTCTCCGTCTGTGGTGAATTCAACAACATCCCATTACATGAAAGAAGACTCCTCCATTAGTTAATGAAGAACAGTTCCAGTGGGGGCTGGATTCAACAGGTCTGAACTACTCTGTTATTATCTGTGTTGTTGGGTCGGTAAACTTCTAATTTAATCCATTCAGTAGCTTTGTTGGCTGTTTTGTGCTCTTAAGGCTATATCATACTATCTGTCAAAACCATCAACTACAGCCCTGCTTTCTACAAACAGACAGACAGACTGTCAGGACCATCAACTACAGCCCTGCTGTCTATAACCACTCAGACAGACTGTCAGGACCATCAACTACAGCCCTGCTGTCTACAACCACTCAGACAGACTGTCAGGACCATCAACTACAGCCCTGCTGTCTACAAGCACTCAGACAGACTGTCAAAACCATCAACTACAGCCCTGCTGTCTATAACCACTCAGACAGACTGTCAGGACCATCAACTACAGCCCTGCTGTCTACAACCACTCAGACAGACTGTCAGGACCATCAACTACAGCCCTGCTGTCTACAACCACTCAGACAGACTGTCAAAACCATCAACTACAGCCCTGCTTTCTACAACCACTCAGACAGACTGTCAAAACCATCAACTACAGCCCTGCTGTCTACAACCACTCAGACAGACTGTCAAAACCATCAACTACAGCCCTGCTGTCTACAACCACTCAGACAGACTGTCAGGACCATCAACTACAGCCCTGCTGTCTACAAGCACTCAGACAGACTGTCAGGACCATCAACTACAGCACTGCTGTCTACAACCACTCAGACAGACTGTCAAAACCATCAACTACAGCCCTGCTGTCTACAACCACTCAGACAGACTGTCAAAACCATCAACTACAGCCCTGCTTTCTACAACCACTCAGACAGACTGTCAAAACCATCAACTACAGCCCTGCTGTCTACAACCACTCAGACAGACTGTCAAAACCATCAACTACAGCCCTGCTGTCTATAACCACTCAGACAGACTGTCAAAACCATCAACTACAGCCCTGCTGTCTACAACCACTCAGACAGACTGTCAAAACCATCAACTACAGCCTTGCTGTCTACAACCACTCAGACAGACTGTCAGGACCATCAACTACAGCCCTGCTGTCTACAACCACTCAGACAGACTGTCAAAACCATCAACTACAGCCTTGCTGTCTACAACCACTCAGACAGACTGTCAGGACCATCAACTACAGCCCTGCTGTCTACAAGCACTCAGACAGACTGTCAGGACCATCAACTACAGCACTGCTGTCTACAACCACTCAGACAGACTGTCAGGACCATCAACTACAGCCCTGTTATCTGTAGTTGCAGTACATGTCCACTAGGGCGCAGTAGCTGGTTAATGCATCTGCTAGTTAAAGAGCGGTGTGCAGTATACAACCAGTTTAATACATAGATGTGTTGATTGTGATCAAATCACAAAGAGATCAGTCTGTAAACCATGATGGTTATGCATTAAAGACCGTATTCATACACTCTCATTATTTTCTTTACTGTAATGTCAGAGTTGAAATCCTTTAAAAGTGATGATGTTTGAAGTAGTCTTTTCAGGGAAGCAATGACTGTTTAATGTTACTGAAGAGATATCTCAATGCTTTTACTCTGTCATTAGCACCACTTAGAGAAATAGAGTGAGTGGAGGGAAGGTAACCAAGAGAGAGAGAGAAAGACAGAGAGAAATAAGGGTGTGAGAAATGGGGAGAGGTAGGGAGAATCAGGGAGTGAGAGGGAGGGGAAAAGAAATTGAGAGAAACGGGTGAGTTAAACATTTATCAGTAAGCTAAAGAAAGACATACTATGAGTTGTCAGGCTCTTTGATTGCATCACGTGTCTGAAACAGACTGGGCTCATAGGGTTGTCATTTAACTGTCTGGAGTTCAAAGGTTAATATCTAATACAAGAAACCTGCCACGGGCTGGTGGGGGGGGGACAGAGAGCGAGAAACAGAGAGAAGTGTAGAGGAAGAATGAGCGGTAAGGAGAAAAATTGAATAAAAGGTTGATATCGAGAGATAGATTGAGAGTTAGAGAGATTGATATAGAATGAGAGATAGAATGAGAGGTAGATAGATGGATATAGAATGAGAGATAGATTGAGAGTTAGAGAGATTGATATAGAATGAGAGATAGAATGAGAGGTAGATAGATGGATATAGAATGAGAGATAGATTGAGAGTTAGAGAGATTGATATAGAATGAGAGATAGAATGAGAGGTAGATAGATAGATATAGAATGAGAGAGAATGAGAGATAGCGAGCAAGAGAGAATGAGAGGTTGAGTGATAGATATAGAATGAGAGATTGAATGAGATATAGAATGGGAGGCTGAGAACAAGAGATAGAATGAGATGTAGATAGGTACAGATAGAATAAGAGGTACAGATAGAATAAGAGGTAGAGAGCGAGAGATAGTATTAGAGGTAGAGAGTGAGAGATAGAATTAGAGGTAGAGAGCGAGAGATAGAATTAGAGGTAGAGAGCAAGAGATAGAATTAGAGGTAGAGAGCAAGAGATAGAATGACGAAGACGTCTCTGGTGATGTGTACAGCCTGTAGCGTTTTCAGTCCTTGCCTGTCTGTGTACATGTTGACACTTGCTGCAAACCACACACCCTAAATTCCTCTTTAAGACTGTGTGTGTGTGTGTGTGTGTGTGGGGTGGGGGGGGGGTTCAGTAAAACACACTGTCCTTTCCTGCTGTACTCTGCTCTGTGTATAATGTGAGTGTTAAACTAATGGTTTAGTATTTGCGTAGTACAGACTTTGTGACAGCTAGATATGATGTTATCGTCTTCAAAGGTTTAGGGGTTGCAAGTGGTCAAGGGCATTGGGACAATAAACAAAAGGTCCCAGGTAAAAAAAACTCTGTAGTTCTGCCCCTGACAAAACAGTGAACCCGGATTGCTGCCAGGTTATTGCTGTAAATAAGAATGTTAGAATATGTACAATAGCACTAAAATAACAGTAAATATATTTAAAAACATAAACTTCATGTCTTTTACCAACATACTGAAATGTGTGTTTAGATTTTGTGAGAAAATGACAAGTAGTAGAGCACAAATGCAACAGAAACCTCTGACATGATGGTCTGGGTGGTCAGACTGTGCTGGATGTGTTATACGGAATCATCCACCATTCAGACTGTGCTGGATGTGTTGTATGGAATCATCCACCATTCAGACTGTGCTGGATGTGTTGTATGGAATCATCCACCATTCAGACTGTGCTGGATGTGTTTTATGGAATCATCCACCATTCAGACTGTGCTGGATGTGTTGTATGGAATCATCCACCATTCAGACTGTGCTGGATGTGTTGTATGGAATCATCCACCATTCAGACTGTGCTGGATGTGTTGTATGGAATCATCCACCATTCAGACTGTGCTGGATGTGTTATACGGAATCATCCACCATTCAGACTGTGCTGGATGTGTTGTATGGAATCATCCACCATTCAGACTGTGCTGGATGTGTTGTATGGAATCATCCACCGTTCAGACTGTGCTGGATGTGTTATACGGAATCATCCACCATTCAGACTGTGCTGGATGTGTTATACGGAATCATCCACCATTCAGACTGTGCTGGATGTGTTGTATGGAATCATACTCCATTCAGCCTGTGCTGGATGTGTTACACGAAATCATCCACCATTCAGACTGTGCTGGATGTGTTATACGGAATCATCCACCATTCAGACTTTGCTGGATGTGTTGTATGGAATCATCCACCATTCAGACTGTGCTGGATGTGTTATACGGAATCATCCACCATTCAGACTTTGCTGGATGTGTTGTATGGAATCATCCACCATTCAGACTTTGCTGGATGTGTTGTATGGAATCATCCACCATTCAGACTGTGCTGGATGTGTTACACGGAATCATCCACCATTCAGACTGTGCTGGATGTGTTACACGGAATCATCCACCATTCAGACTGTGCTGGATGTGATACATTGTTTTCTAGTATGTTTTTTGTACACTATATGGCCAAAAGTTTGTGGTCACTCCTACTAATTATTGAATTCAGGTGTTTCAGCCACAACCATTGCTCACAGGTGGATAAAATCCAACACATAGTCATGAAATCTCCATAGACAAACATTAGCAGTACAATGGGTCGTACTGAAGAGCTCAGTGACTTTAAACATGACACTGTCATAGGATGCCACCTTTGTCACAAACAACTTTGTGAAAGGTTTGCCCTACTAGATCTGCCCTACTAGATCTACTAGATCTGCCCTGGTCAACTGTAAGTGATTTAATTATGAAGTGGAAGCATCTAGGAGGAATAAGAGCCCAGCCAGGAAGTGGTAGACCACCCAAACTCACAGAGAGGTCGCCGAGTGTTAAAGCACGTAACATGTAAAAATGACCTATTATCTGTTGCATCGCTCTCAACAGACTTCCAAACTGCCCCTGTAAGCAACATCAGTACAAGAACTGTGTGCCGGGAGCTGAGTGTCGGCTGGAGTGCTTTAAAGCACACCATCACTGGACTCTGGAGCAGTGGAAACGTGTTCTATGGAGTGATGAATCACACTTCACTATCAGGCAGTCTGATGGATGAATCTGGATTTGGCGAATGCCAGGAGAGTGCATAGTGCCTACTGTAAAGTTTGTTGGAGGAGACATAATGTTCTGGTGCTGTGTTTCAGGGTTTGGGATAGGCCCATTAGTTCCAGTTCCAGGATACAAAGACATTTTAGATAATTGGGGGCTTCCAACTTTATAGCAAATTTTGGGGAAGGCCCTATCCTGTTCCAGCATGGTTGTGCCCTTGTGCACAAAGTGGGGTCCATAAGATCATGGTTGATGGGGTTGGTGTGGAGGAACTTAAGTGGCCTAACCAGAGCCCTGATATGAACCCCAATGAACACCTTTGTGATGGAAAGTTGATTGCGAACCAGTCCTTCTTGTCCAACATCAGTGCCTGTCCTCATTTCCACAGAAACTTCAAATGCTTGTGGAAACTTGATGTTCAACAAGCTCTACAAGGTGTGATTGTCTGATTTTCATCATATAGTGTATATCTGATTTCTGGGGACAGCACAACTGATGAGGTTGACGCTAGAGATCGCCTGGTGGTTACGGTGTTGCACCAGAAACTGATAGATGCTGTTTCTTGTGCCCCACAAGGAAAACATTTGACATTCTGCCATTGAGTAAGGCTCTCTAGCTCTGCCATTGAGTAAGGCACTCTAACTCTAACATTGAGTAAGGCACTCTAACTCTAACATTGAGTAAGGCACTCTAACTCTAACATTGAGTAAGGCACTCTAACTCTAACATTGAGTAAGACACTCTAACATTGAGTAAGACACTGTAGCTCTAACATTGAGTAAGACACTGTAGCTCTAACATTGAGTAAGACACTGTAGCTCTAACATTGAGTAAGACACTGTAACTCTAACATTGAGTAAGACACTGTAGCTCTTACATTAAGACACTCTTGCTCTAACTGCTCCATTAATTCGCTGTATCTTACTGTCTACTAAATGACTGAGGTTTTCAAATGAAGGGCAGAGAAGCTAAAATGACAGTCATAGTGACCGACAGATGGAGAACAGGAAGGGAGAGAGAGGATGTGATCAAGAGGAAGTGTAATGATACAGTGACATTTGACAGAGAGAGTGAAAGAGAGGAAGAGAGAGAGAGAGAGAGGAAGAGAAAGAAGGGGAGGGTGAAAGGAAGAGAAGGGGAGGTGAAATGAAGAGAAGGGGAGGTGAAATGGGAGAAGGGGAGGTGAAATGAAGAGAAGGGGAGGTGAAATGAAGAGAAGGGGAGGTGAAAAGGGAGAAGGGGAGGTGAAATGAAGAGAAGGGGAGGTGAAATGAAGAGAAGGGGAGGTGAAATGAAGAGAAGGGGAGGTGAAATGAAGAGAAGGGGAGGTGAAATGGGAGAAGGGGAGGTGAAATGGGAGAAGGGGAGGTGAAATGAAGAGAAGGGGAGGTGAAATGAAGAGAAGGGGAGGTGAAATGGGAGAAGCAACTGTATTGAACTGTCATTGAACAGTCCTAGTACAGTCTTAGTACAGTCCTAGTACAGTCCTAGTACAGTACAACGAAATGCAGTTAGCATCTAACCAGAAGTATAGAGGAGGGCAGAACATGTACAAGTATTTACAAGTATTCAGTATATCTATATTACCAGTGGAATGTGCAATGCAGTACAAATGGTAATACTAAACGTGCAATAAGGCAAATAAAGGGGGGCAAACACAGGGAAACATAGACGGTTAGAGGACCCTTCACTACATATGGAATAAAGTGTTATAGGGCCCCTCAGTACATAGGGAATAGAGTGTTATAGGGCCCCTCACTACATAGGGAATAGAATGCTATAGGGAACCTCACTACAATGGGAATAGAGCTTCATAGGGCCTTTCACTACAATGGGAATACAGTGTTATAGGAACCCTCACTACAATGGGAATACTGTGTTATAGGGACCCTCACTACAATGGGAATACAGTGTTATAGGGACCCTCACTACAATGGGAATACAGTGTTATAGGGACCCTCACTACAATGGGAATATGCTGACACAGAGAGGCAGGGACTCCTGATGACTTGGTCTTGTTCTATTCTAAAGGTGTTGTTTTATTTATTTAATTTTATTCAGAGAGTAGTCAGTCTTAATATAGACCTTAGAGCTTTGTGTGGTCCAGAGGAGATTCTCCGTGGGGCAGGAGAGTTCTCTGGACAGTAATACTGGCAGCATGAGAAAGCTCTTCTCTTCTCACAAACTCACTCTCTCTCTCACACACACACACACACACACACACAGACACACACACAGACACACTTCAACAGGCCTTTTCACCTCATGTCACCTAACTTTTGTTTAGTCAGTTTTCCTCTGAACAGAGGGAGGTTTCCAGTGGGTTGCTGTATGTCCAGGAAATACATCATCATCTGACACATGACCCTAGAGTACCCTCCCACACACACACATACACAACATGTCCCAACACACACACACACACATGTCCCTACACACACACACACACCCACAACAAGTCCCTACACACACATACACAACATGTCCCTACACACACACACACACATGTCCCTACACACACACACACACCCACAACAAGTCCCTACACACACATACACAACATGTCCCTACACACACACATACACACACGCACAACATGTCCCTACATACACACACACAAACACATACACAGGTCTCTACACACACACACACACACATACACATGTCCCTACACACACACAGACACACACAACATCACCCTACAGTACCCTCCCACACACACACACACACACACACACACAACATCACCTTACAGTACCCTCCCACACACACACACACAACATCACCCTAGAGTACACTCCCACATACACAACACGCCCCTAAACACACACACACATACACATCACCTTACAGTACCCTCCCACACACACACACACACATTCACACACAACATCACCCTACAGTACACTCCCACACACATACACACAACATCACCCTACAGTACACTCCCACACACACACATACACACAACATCACCCTACAGTACACTCCCACACACATACACACACAACATCACCTTACAGTACCCTCCCACACACACACACACATTCACACACAACATCACCCTACAGTACACTCCCACACACATACACACAACATCACCCTACAGTACACTCCCACACACACACATACACACAACATCACCCTACAGTACACTCCCACACACATACACACACAACATCACCCTACAGTACACTCCCACACACATACACAACATCACCCTACAGTACACTCCCACACACATACACACACAACATCACCCTACAGTACACTCCCACACACATACACACACAACATCACCCTACAGTACACTCCCACACACATACACAACATCACCTTACAGTACCCTCCCACACACACACACACAACATCACCCTAGAGTACACTCCCACATACACAACACGCCCCTAAACACACACACACATACACATCACCTTACAGTACCCTCCCACACACACACACACATTCACACACAACATCACCCTACAGTACACTCCCACACACACACACACAACATCACCCTACAGTACACTCCCACACACACACATACACACAACATCACCCTACAGTACACTCCCACACACATACACACACAACATCACCCTACAGTACACTCCCACACACATACACACACAACATCACCCTACAGTACACTCCCACACACATACACAACATCACCCTACAGTACCCTCCCACACACACACACACACACACACACACATATACACATCATCACCCTACACACACACACACACACACAACATCACCTTACAGTACCCTCCCACACACACACACACACACACACATACACAACATCACCTTACAGTACCCTCCCACACACACACACATACACAACATCACCCTACACACACACATGCACGACTTGTCCCTACACACACACATACATGACTTGTCCCTACACATACACACACACACAACATGTCCCTAAACATACACCAATATATGGGCCACCACGCCCCTACAGACACATATACGGCTTGTCCCTACACATACACACACACACACATACATGGGCCGACACGCCCCTACAAACAGAGAGGCACAGACACACAAACAGCATGTCCCTACACACACACAAGCACACACGCGGCTGTTACTGCTACTGAACTGACATCCTGAGTACTTGTGTTAGTTGAGTAACAGTCATTATCAGAACATGTTGCTTCCTGACTGCACCTTTCTCCACAAGAGGTAAACCACTATTCAGAACTTATTCTAAATCTGTCTCCTTTCTGTATAACATTGTTTAGTAGCCTATCAACTAAATAACACACATTTATGTGATTTACTGAAGGGTTGGGTGGTTCTCTGAATGCTTCCAAAGGGAATTCATAGCAGACAATTCAAATGAAATCACAATGTGTTTGTTAGTTAACTACAGGTGTAGAAACATTTTGAATTTTTTCTTACAGACCATTTACCAATTCAGTAAATCACTTAAGACAGTAAATATAGTAACTAATTGAATATATACAAAGGAATACACATAACAGAGGGTTTACAGAAGATACAGGGTCATTTAAGGTTGTGTAGCACATGACAGTTACAAACACAGTTTAAACTTAATTTTTGGAGTGTTTCTGTATCGTTAACATTTTTACTAACCTTTACTTTTACCCTAACCCGGGACGCAATCCTTAACCCATGTCCTAGAACAGTTCACTATATTTTGAGTCTCGAAAGTTTCTGTAGATGGTCTACAGATTATCTACCGACTATCAGTAACATTTAAATAACTATGTACTAACCTTAACCCTTATCGTAACTCTATTGTTAAACTTTACACTAAACCTTATTCTAAACCTAAGCATAACCTTAGCAAGATGTTGCTTATCAAATGACAGACTGATTAAAGTTTGTTGATCTACTTAACATCTACAGATGGAAAACGAGACAAAAAAAATCGAATTTGTAACCCAGACATTTGCTTATTGGTGACTGCGTGTGGAGTAGTCCTTCTAATGATTGAGAAATAGCAGAGCTGTTCTGTGATCTATAGTTGAGGTCTGGAATAATCTCCATGTCATTGTTCTGTCATCAATAGCAGAGGTCTGGAATAATCTCAATATCAATGTTTTGTCATTTATGGAAGAGGTCTGGAATAATCTCCATGTCATTTTTCTGTCATCAAAAGCAGAGGTCTGGAATAATCTCAATATCATTGTTCTGTTTTCTATAGTTGAGGTCTGGAATAATCTCCATGTCATTGTTCTGTCATCGATAGAAGAGGTCTGGAATAATCTCCACATTGTGGTTATGTTACCATTTCTTTGGTCTGTTGGGGGGTATTGTGTATGTCGTGGACCTCTAGCTAACGTCACAGTTTTGTTTTTTGGACGGAATCTGAATCAGCGTAACTCTTTCTAGAGACAATTTCTAGGTTGTGGAAAGCTAAAAATTGGTTAATTTTGGTGGATCCCGGAAACTGATTGGTTCATTTTGATTGATCCAAGAAAGCGATTGGTTAGTTTGGATTGATGCCAGAAGGCGATTGGTTAGTTTTGGTGGATCCCAGAGATATGTTTGGCGCGAACAAGTGTGGGTGAAGCAATATTTCTTGTGAAACTAGGATTGGTTAGAGATGATCCAATCACTGAGCGTCTGAAATAGGAGTCCGAGACTGAATATTGGTAGTGAACGATGGGGCAGTAAATATCAGGGTTCACGTCGTCAGGCAAGAGGACCTAGGGCAAACACAGGGGAGTGTGAGCGAAGAGCAACAGAGGAGGGAGGGACACAAAAAAGGAGGGGGGAGGTTGTAAAGCAGAGGGGTGTGAGAAGAGGGGCCCACTGATCTATTCATAATGGCCACCGTTTCAAAAGAACCCCAGCATGTCTGAATTCTCCTTCCCTCTCACCATCTCTTTCTCGCTCTCTCTCTTTCTGTCTCTCTCTTCCTCTCACTCTTTCTCCCTCTGTCTCTCTCTACATCTGTATCCCTCTCTCTCCACCTTTACTTCTCTCGCTTTTCAGAAATCCATCCCTCTCTTTGTCTGTGAATTTACTTAAATCAGGGTGACTGTAGTATGAGCTTGTTTAGTGTATTAACCACGGGCAAGGTTACACAGCCATGGTAACTTTTGACTATATAGCTTTGTTGTCATGGACTCTTTTAGCAGTATAACCTTGTTGTCATTGACAATTTGGTTCTATAGCTTTGTAGTTATACAGCTATAAAGCCATGTACATATGATGTCAATCATCTCTTCGCCAGCTCACCCGACTTTGGCCGTGGCGACTAACAGTGGGCCAGTCCAAATGTCAGAGCGTTTCACTAGCCAATGGGAGCCTCTTCCCCTGGCTTGAAATGGGTGGTGTTAAAGCCAACACAGGAGAATGAGTGCACCTATTACAACCCAATGTTGTTTTCACAAATCGTAAAGTTTTTACAAATAGCAGAAAAATATATGTAGAAAAATATATCACAGTATTAAAAAGGGGAAGAAGGAGTGAGAGAGAAAGAGCCGGTTGGAGGCAAGACTACAACACTAGAATTCATTCTCAAGTCAGCCATGACCCAAATCTTGAAGCTCCAAGTCAAGCCTCAAGTTATTTGGGTTCCTATCAAGTCCTAAAGCCCTAAAATGTGTGACTTTGGTCAGTCCTGAGTCCAACTAATTTGACTTGATTCACAGTGCAGCTATAAAGCTATGTTGTTATGCTATGTAGCCGTAAAGCTAATATCCCAGTTAACTACAGGTCCAAGACTATCCTGAATGGGACTGAGAGAGGAAACAGAATGAGCAGGCAGATAGGAAGGAGAGGAGAAAGATAGGGAGAGACAGACATGTGGGGGAGGGGGGTGTGGAGCCGTTCTGGCTACTTTCTTCAAAGCATGGCTGCTTTTTCTACTAATTGATTTTATAGGTCAATTACTTATACGCTTGAATCTGCATTTAGCAGGGGGCAGCTCTGCTACACACACACACACACACACACAACAACAACATTCAAACAGATTCACACTACCCAGAGCTCTGATGGCCCAGCCATTGGTGTGTAGAAAGCACAGAGGGAGGGGGAGGGATGGGGGAGGGAAGAGGGAGGAGTGCTCGGCAGCAGAGAGGTGAAGTCCTCTTTTGGATTAGTGGAAGCTTCTTGGGCCAATCTGCATGTGAATGGCTGTGAGCTGCTTTAGCCATCACCCCCGCTCTCTCTCACACACACACACACACAGAGAGAAAGAGAGCAAGGTAGAGCAACCCAGAGGGAGGGCAAGAAGGGAAGAGAGTCAGTCTGAGAAGTAGAGGGAAATAGACAGACACAGAGAACAGAGAGAGGAATTAGATGCCTCGGCTCCAACGCTTCCCATCACCTCCCCAGTTCAGGAGAGACACTGAGTGGAACCACATAGCAAGAAAGAAGCAGTAGAGGACCAGGTCGCTTGTCTGTCACAGGAGAGCTGCCATCTGTGGGTCTTTCAGTCCAGCAGCTGTTTGATCAAAGACCGTAACTTTGCTAAAGAGGGAATCAGACTGGATTTTGTGAATGAGAGAAGGTAGGTTGGAATGTTTTCTACTCCACCTTCACGGCCTCTTTGGGCCGATCTCAATATCTCTTCTAACAATGAGGCCTGAGAGGATCGGTCCACTTGGGTGACTGAGAAGAGAGTACAGGGCAACATCTTGGACTGGGCCGCTACAATGAGTGTTGTTTGGGATGTCGTGGAAAGTGAGAGGGAAGAAAAAATAGTTTTTCTTCATGTGCAGGGCAATGGGCCTTGTCGTGATCTTTGTCAGGATGCTGATCATCTTTGTTGTAGATAGCAGCAGGTTTCTGTTGTGAGTTTGTTGCCAAGTGTTAGCGATTGTGGCCATGTGAAGTGAGGCAGCACATTTTGTTCAACCTTACTTCTCTTTCAGATGTAAAGTGAGGCACCATGTTGGCCGAGGTTTTGTTGTGCTTCCCTCTGCTACTGTGGAGTTAACTTTTGTTCAACACTTGTCTGTGTGTGTGGGTGTCTCCGTGTGTCTGTGTGTATGTCTGTGTGTGTGTCTGTGTGTGTGTGTGTGGGGGGGGGGGTTATGTGTGTGTGTCTCTGTGTATGTCTGTGTGTGTGTCTGTGTGGGGGGGGGGGGTTATGTGTGTGTGTCTCTGTGTATGTCTGTGTGTGTGTCTGTGTGGGGGGGGGGGTTATGTGTGTGTGTCTCTGTGTATGTCTGTGTGTGTGTGCGGGGAGGGTTGTGGGTGTAAGGCCGGAGATGTGTTATCACCAAACCAATCTTTATGCAAAGCATGCTGAACACAGAAATGGGTTAATACTATGTTAATATTGTGTTGATACGGTAGTAATACTGTCTTACTACTGTGTTACTACTATGTTGATACTGTGGTAATACTTTGTTACTACGGTGTTAATACTTTAGTAATACTGTGTTACTACTGTGTTGATACTGTGTTACCGTTGTGTATATACTGTGTTGATCATGTGCTACTAATGTGCTTATACTGTGTTAATCATGCAACCCTGTAGAATTATATTAAATCACACACACATTAAAATCATGCTAACTAAACATTGACTTAATGTTAGCTAACCTAACTATGCTATGCTAACTGTAGATAGTCATGTTTTGAGAGAACTGTAGATAATGGTTCAGCGTTTGTCCATCTTGTTCCTTCAGCTAACACTAATTACACACACCCCTATTTCTTGCCGCAAAGTTCCTTTTTTTTCTTCCTTTTTTTACATTTAGCTGTCAGAGATTTGTAAGTAATTTTCACAAAACCAACTTTAAGACCAACAGAATGGCAGCTGTAGAATGGATCAAAGTGGGTGAAAAGTTGCTGACTGTCTGGATGAGGGTGTATGTTAAATGATAAATTGTCTATCTCACTAATCGTCAATAACACTGAGTAGATAGCCAATCATGCTCACAAGAGGCGAGGGTACTGGCCTTCTAGGCAGAGTTGCAAATGATGAGATGGGCAAAAGAACAGAAGACAGAGGAAGAACTCTACCTAGAAGGCCAACATCCCGGAGTTGCCTCTTCACTGTTTATGTTGAGACTGGTGTTTTGTGGGTACTATTTAATTAAGCTGCCATTTGAGGGCCTGTGTGGAGTCTATTTCTTAAACTAGACACTCTAATGTATTTATCCTCTTGCTCAGTTGTGCACCAGGGCCTCCCACTCCCCTTTCTATTCTGTTTGGAGCAAGTTTGTTCTGTTCTGTGAAGGGAGTTGTGGAACAACCCAGGGGCAGACATGGACAAGGTCTTGCCTCGGTGCGACGCGTTTAATCAGGTATAGACTAGAGAAGGTTGGGGAGGTTTTGGTACACAGAGCGGGAGTAACGTAGTGCAGGCGAGTAGCAGGTTCTAGGTCAGGGGCAGGCAGTAGGTTGGTGATCGGTGTTTCGGAGGATCTGGCCCGGCAGACGGCAGGCTAGAACATAGTTGGACACGGGAAGGTGAGCAGAGACAGACAAGGGAACTCTAGGGATGATGACACGGGAACGTTTGGCAAAGGTACACCAGACGAACTGGCACAGAACAAACAGAGGACCTGGGTTAAATACACTGAGGATAATCAAGAGAACCAGGAACACCTGGGAGTGAGGCAGACGAGAACAGACAGGTGACAGGGCGTGATAAGTAGTACACAATGAATAGCTTTCATTTCTCAGAGCAAGAATAGGCTGACACGTTTTAGAAGAAAATGATTTGTTTCTGTCCATCTTGAGCCTGTAATTGAACCCACAAATGCTTAAGATGCTGAACTAGTCTAAAGAAGGAACGTTTTATTGCTTCTTTAGTCTGTACAACAGTTTTCCGCTGTCCTAACATAATTGCAAAAAGGTTTTCTAATGACCAATGATAAGCGTGGATTAGCAAACACAACATGCCATTGGAACACAGGAGTGATGGTTAAGATAATGCATCTCCGAACACCTATGTAGATATTCCATTGAACATCAGCAGTTTCCAGCTACAATAGTCATTCACAATATTTACAATGCTCAAACTGTATTTCCCATTGATTTGATACTATCTGAATGGAATTTTGAGTGTTTTGTCACTGAAGTACTTTGAGTGGAGTTAAATTATTTTTGGTAACAGATTTCCAAAAACGACAGTTAGCTTAACTGGCAAAGTTTTCAGGGTTAGAATAGAATGTTTCTCAATACCTCTGCAATAATGCTGCCATTTTAATGGATCATCCTGACTCTTGGACAATGTCTGAGGAAGTTACAGAGGCATCCCCAAGACACACTGACCTCGTTCAGAACAGTCCAAATATGTTCAGTGGTTACACGCCACAGACTGCAGGGTTAAAGGTCACATGGGATTAGCCGGTACCTTAGATACTATAACTAGGAAATAAGCTGAGAGGTAGTGGGCATTGCTAGAATGTGATGGCTAAAAGCTGATATTAGTGTCCAAATACAACCCAAGAAGCCTTTTTTCTTACTTAGCCAGTACCGTACACACTGCATGATCATCAGGGAAGAGACCTTAACCATCACACACCACACAGCATGAAGAGACCCTTACCATCACACACCACACATCAGGAAGAGACCTTAACCATCACACACCACACAGCATGAAGAGACCCTTACCATCACACACCACACATCAGGAAGAGACCCTTACCATCACACACCACACATCAGGAAGAGAGCTTAACCATCACACACCACACAGCATGAAGAGACCCTTACCATCACACACCACACATCAGGAAGAGACCCTTACCATCACACACCACACATCAGGAAGAGACCCTTACCATCACACACCACACATCAGGAAGAGACCCTTACCATCACACACCACACAGCATGAAGAGACCCTTACCATCACACACCACACATCAGGAAGAGACCCTTACCATCACACACCACACATCAGGAAGAGAGCTTAACCATCACACACCACACATCAGGAAGAGACCCTTACCATCACACACCACACATCAGGAAGAGACCCTTACCATCACACACCACACATCAGGAAGAGACCTTGACCATCACACACCACACATCAGGAAGAGACCCTTACCATCACACACCACACATCAGGAAGAGACCTTGACCATCACACACCACACATCAGGAAGAGACCTTAACCATCACACACCACACATCAGGAATAGACCTTGACCATCACACACCACACATCAGGAAGAGACCCTTACCATCACACACCACACACCAGGAAGAGACCCTTACCATCACACACCACACATCAGGAAGAGACCTTAACCATCACACACCACACATCAGGAAGAGACCCTTACCATCACACACCACACATCAGGAAGAGACCTTAACCATCACACACCACACATCAGGAAGAGAACTTAACCATCACACACCACACAGCATGAAGAGAGCTTAACCATCACACACCACACATCAGGAAGAGAGCTTAACCATCACACACCACACATCAGGAAGAGACCCTTACCATCACACACCACACAGCATGAAGAGACCCTTACCATCACACACCACACAGCATGAAGAGAGCCTTACCATCACACACCACACATCAGGAAGAGACCCTTACCATCACACACCACACATCAGGAAGAGACCCTTACCATCACACACCACACAGCATTAAGAGACCTTAACCATCACACACACACAGCATTAAGAGAGCTTAACCATCACACACCACACAGCAGGAAGAGAGCTTAACCATCACACACCACACAGCAGGAAGAGACCTTAACCATCACACACCACACAGCATTAAGAGACCTTAACCATCACAAACACACAGCATTAAGAGAGCTTAACCATCACACACCACACAGCAGGAAGAGAGCTTAACCATCACACACCACACATCAGGAAGAGACCTTAACCATCACACACCACACAGCAGGAAGAGACCTTAACCATCACACACCACACAGCATTAAGAGACCTTAACCATCACAAACACACAGCATTAAGAGAGCTTAACCATCACACACCACACATCAGGAAGAGAGCTTAACCATCACACACCACACAGCATTAAGAGACCTTAACCATCACACACACACAGCATTAAGAGACCTTAACCATCACACACACACAGCATTAAGAGACCTTAACCATCACACACACACAGCATTAAGAGAGCTTAACCATCACACACCACACAGCAGGAAGAGAGCTTAACCATCACACACCACACAGCAGATGGACAGTGGGGCCTGGAGTGACCTCTTTGGGTAGTGTTGATATCATATTACCTTCCACGAAGAACTTGAAGCTTTGAACTTTTTTATTTTGACTAGTCTAGTGAAGGGATTTTTGGACCAGCTCAGAGGTAACATTCGTTTGTTTATTAAAGAGTTTTTGACACTAGAAGCGCCAAAAAGGGCCAATTTGACACAGAGGAACCTAAATAAATTCTGATGCAATCGATCAACTTACCGGAATCTCTTTTTTGGAATGCTCCTAGATATGCATGCTTTATATGCACGCTTTTTATGTAAAAATAACTTCTGGAAAGGTGAATTTAAAGCTTATTTTGCCTGAATTTCTGCCAGATGCGCTATCTACCAATTCTATTCTAAAGCCCCCCTAAAATAGACCTAATGACGTCCCTGCTATCAGGCAGTTATGTAATAATTGCGAGAGCCCTATACATTGTAGCCTGTTATGCTGACCTCGCAAAGATTGTGAAGAGTTCATTCTGCTGACTAATTTAAATTAAAAAACATTTGTTGGATCATAGCGTTTGTGTTTTATTGCTGTTTAAAGGTAGGCTTTTATATGGCTATCTGAATATTGTCGTTTCCAACCATATTTCCTAATTAGATAATGCCCATTAAAATGTATGGATATTAATAAATGTTGTCCCATTGCATATTAAATGCTGAAACACGTTTTCATGGCAACATATAGGTTACACAAAATGAGGCTGTTCAATATGCTTTTATTCAATTTATTTATATATTTGGCACATTTCCCACCAGGCATTTTGGCTGTTGTTCTTTTCATCTGCCAGACAACCAGACCTATACGTGATAGCAGCTGAAAGCTGGCATTTGCTGGCTAACGTAAACCCTGGCCTGGATAGTGTACGTTGGCACCATTGCGTTTGGCACTTCACCCCAGCTGCTGTTTGGAATTATTTTTGTAGGTCACTTGATGTCATCCTATGGTTGTTGAGTGACATTTGAATGAGTTGATGTCACCTCGGTCAGTGGACAGTCATTTTCGCCCTCTGCCAGTCTGTAGCTTTGTTGTCCCCAATGTCTGTTGCTTTTTTATTCAGATTACCTTTGAGGTACTACTTGCACTGTTTTTGCCATCCAGCTGGTCCTATTGCAAGAGGATAGTGATGACCTCAGCAGTGGTTTTTATACTTTTCCTTTTTAAATTAGATTTGGTTCAGGTAATCACCTGATCATTACCTGATTAAGTAAAATGACGTGTGCCTGTGTTGGAATTTAACAGACACTGGAATGGAATGGCTGCCATACATGTAGAGATGCTGATTTAAGAAAAATAGGAGTAGCCTCTTAATTTTTTCCAGAGCTGTCTATGCATTTGCAAGGCTATTATTCGCTATGAGTATCAGAGTATCATAACTTACGAGGAGAGCTCAGAAATAACAGTGATATTCCAGTCATAGACCATTCATGGACACTGAGCTGTGCTTCCTGCCTCTGGAAGACCTGCTGTTGTCCCTCGTTAATAATAATAATAATACATTTTATTTGGCGGATACCTTTCTGAACACTCAAGGACATCTTATATGGTAAAGACAGTATTTACACATACAGGAAAAAAGACTACAACCTGGTATTGGTTGTAGTACAGTGGGGTGTAACAGAAATGTAAAATGAAATTACAGGTTAAAAGAACTTATTTCTTTTAAGAACTAACTCTGTCAGCATGTCGAATGTGTGGCAGGAGCACGTTCCAGAGCCTATGTGCTGAGCAGGTAAAAGCCCAAGCACCCAGAGTTGATAGGCAGAAAGGGGGGGTGACAAGAAGACCAGCAGAGGCAGATCGGAGGGAGCGAGAGGGGACACAGCCAGGCAGGAGGTCAGGGAGGTCAGCAGAGGCAGATCGGAGGGAGCGAGAGGGGACACAGCCAGGCAGGAGGTCAGGGAGGTCAGCAGAGGCATGGTGGAGGGAGCGAGAGGGGACACAGCCAGGCAGGAGGTCAGGGAGGTCAGCAGAGGCATGGCGGAGGGAGCGAGAGGGGACACAGCCAGGCAGGAGGTCAGGGAGGTCAGCAGAGGCATGGCGGAGGGAGCGAGAGGGGACACAGCCAGGCAGGAGGTCAGGGAGGTCAGCAGAGGCAGGGCGGAGGGAGCGAGAGGGGACACAGCCAGGCAGGAGGTCAGGGAGGTCAGCAGAGGCATGGCGGAGGGAGCGAGAGGGGACACAGCCAGGCAGGAGGTCAGGGAGGTCAGCAGAGGCATGGCGGAGGGAGCGAGAGGGGACACAGCCAGGCAGGAGGTCAGGGAGGTCAGCAGAGGCATGGCGGAGGGAGCGAGAGGGGACACAGCCAGGCAGGAGGTCAGAGAGGTCAGCAGAGGCAGACTGGAGGGAGCGAGAGGGGACACAGCCAGGCAGGAGGTCAGAGAGGTAAGTAGGTGCAAGATTATGGAGGTCTTTGTAGGTGAGGAGGGTCGTAAATTCAGTTCAATAGAGCACAGGAAGACAGTGAAGACAGATAAGAATGGGTGTTCAGAAGGGGTGTGACGAGGGCATGTATGAGTGTTTCAGTAATCGAGTCGAGATGTGACGAGGGCATGTATGAGTGTTTCAGTAATCGAGTCGAGATGTGACGAGGGCATGTATGAGTGTTTCAGTAATCGAGTCGAGATGTGACGAGGGCATGTATGAGTGTTTCAGTAATCGAGTAGAGATGTGACGAGGGCATGTATGAGTGTTTCAGTAATCGAGCTGAGATGTGACGAGGGCATGTATGAGTGTTTCAGTAATCGAGTCGAGATGTGACGAGGGCATGTATGAGTGTTTCAGTAATCGAGCTGAGATGTGACAAGGGCATGTATGAGTGTTTCAGTAATCGAGCTGAGATGTGACGAGGGCATGTATGAGTGTTTCAGTAATCGAGCTGAGATGTGACGAGGGCATGTATGAGTGTTTCAGTAATCGAGCTGAGATGTGACGAGGGCATGTATGAGTGTTTCAGTAATCGAGCTGAGATGTGACGAGGGCATGTATGAGTGTTTCAGTAATCAAGCTGAGATGTAACGAGGGCATGTATTAGTGTTTCAGTAATCGAGCTGAGATGTGACGAGGGCATGTATGAGTGTTTCAGTGCTGGCGTGTGACAGAGAAGGTCTGAGCCTGGAGATGTAGCGGAGGTGAAAAAAAGATGTCTGGGTAATTGTTTTTATGTGTGATTTAAATGAAAGGGAACTATCCAGAGTGACACCGAGGCTTTTCACTTGAGCTGACAAAGGGACTGGGAAATGGTGATGTTGAGGTTGTCGTGTTTAGAGAGGGTGAATTTGAAGCCAATGAGCATGACCTCTGTCTTATTGCTGTTGAGTTTTAAATATCGTTGACCACATCCATCCTCTTTCCGACCAAACCATGTGCTTCCCTCTTGACTCTCACTAGCTGGCTATCCAGAACTACACTATCATAGTGATTTCATCTATAATTTTTTTCTTTTGTTTTCATCCTCTATTCATATACTCTAAAATGGCATAAAGGCCTTCATTTCTGTTTTCTCTTTCACTCTTTTTACTCTTTTTCTCTGTCTCTTTCTCTTTGCTGTCTGTCCCCCTCATCACTTCGGCTCTTCTGTTTGCCTTTCTCATGCATCTCGGAGTTGTGTATGTATGTGTGTGTATTTGTGTGTATGTGTGTGTCCACAATGTGTCTATTGCACTGAGGCAGGGCTTCATTAGGTCTGTTTCCTGCTATGACCGTTACTCTACATCTCTGTTTGTTGGTACTTTCCTTTATTGCTGAAACAACAATGGAGTTAGACGAGTGAGTGTTTGATGGTCTCTATGTCTGGCATGTTTTATCTCTGCAGTACTTGAATAGATATGAGTATAAACTGTGTAATGTTACTATACAACACTGTTAAAGATATGAGTATAGGATGTATAATGTTACTACACGACACTGTTAAAGACATGAGTATAGGATGTGTAATGTTACTACACAACACTGTTAAAGATATGATTATAGGATGTGTAATGTTACTACACAACACTGTTAAAGACATGAGTATAGGATGTGTAATGTTACTACACAACACTGTTAAAGACATGAGTATAGGATGTGTAATGTTACTACACAACACTGTTAAAGACATGAGTATAGGATGTATAATGTTACTACACAACACTGTTAAAGACATGAGTATAGGGTGTGTAATGTTACTACACAACACTGTTAAAGATATGATTATAAGATGTGTAATGTTACTACACAACACTGTAGAGTTTTGTAACATCAGTACTAGTTGATACTGAGCCATCAACACAAAGAAGATAAAACCTAAAGTGTGCTGCAAAATGAAGACACATCTTGAGAGTATTTGAAGGGTTACGTGGTGTTTTTAATGCTGTCTAGTTTAGAATGAGCTAAAATATTAACTTCCTAATGTTTTAAACATTAATTCATGTGTGCAATCATTTTGCCAATTTAACTTGTGGCTTATCTCTATAAATACACCAGTACAGCTGGTATCAAGAATATCTCTCTAAACTCACCAGGACATCTGATGTCTGGTATCTATCGTGCTTCACTTTCTTCCTTTTCACCCTCCAACTGCCCTTCCTGTCTTTCATTATGTCTCTCGTTCTCTCCTCTCCTACTATATTCATCCATGTCTCTCGTTCTCTCCTCTCCTACTATATTCATCCCTGTCTCTCGTTCTCTCCTCTCCTACTATATTCATCCCTGTCTCTCGTTCTCTCCTCTCCTACTATATTCATCCCTGTCTCTCGTTCTCTCTCCTCTCCTACTATATTCATCCCTGTCTCTCGTTCTCTCTCTTTCTCCATTCTTCTCTGGGACTGTCCTGACTGGACTGTGTAGCTGTGAAGATTAGTTCCATTCTGGTGGCTACAGGGTTGGGTTGGATATTTATAGTTGATTAAATCAGAAGGACTAACCATTGCCAATGGCTACTGCTCTCTCTCTCTCTCTCTCTCTCTCTCTCTCTCTCTCTCTCTCTCGATCTGTCTTTCTCTCTTTTTCATACTTTCGGTGTCAGTCTTTGAGTCAGTCTCTGTGTGTGTGTGTGTGTGTGTGTGTTTGTTTGTGTGTGTGTATTTTTGTGTTTGAGAGTGTGTGTGTTTTGTCATTTTGAAATGTTCCAGGTCAGGCAGGTGTATCACAGCCTATCGATTGATTAATATCCAGCTGGTGGTTGCATACAACACAAAACAGGTACAAGTTTGTACAAACAACACACAACAGGCACAGGTCTGTACAAACAACACAAAACAGGCACAGGTCTGTACGTACAACACAAAACAAGTACAAGTTTGGACATACAACACAACACAATCCTCAATGGAGTCTAGCGACTGCTGAAACGTGTAATGTTGTGGCGTAGTGGTTAAAGACAGTGCCTCTCATGTGGAAGACCTGAGTTTGAATCTATTGAGAGCAACGACATTTATTAATTATTTCTGATAGATTCCACGATTCTCTCGTCTTTTCACTTGATGAAAAAGTTAGTTATCGTCACCTTTACTGATAGTTATTGTATAAATGTCATTCATGAATGAAAGAAAAAAGTATGTTGTTTTGCCATGAAAGAAAAAAGTAAGTTCTCAAGCCATGATATGGAATAGCTTTGGCAGACTAGCAATAGCAATTGCTAAATTTTTATGACTATTCCAGTAAGTTAGTAGATACTGGTAAAGCTTTTTACTGGCTAATACGCTATTTAAATGGCCAGTGGCAAATGCAATACATATCTGCTATTTGTGGTGGAGGTAAACTTAGTAAGAAACCTTAGTCAGTTCAACTGTATCAATGTAATTCATGAATGGCCAATGAACCATTAATTAGGCCAGTGGCAAAAGGATAGAGGATAGAGACACCCAGCAAATGTACAGCTCCGTGGTGTAGTGGTTAACGTGTGGGAGACCCGGGTTCCAATCTCCAGATGGCCAAACTTTCTATTGCGGGTTGGCTTAACTAGGCTTGCCGGGTTTCTTGTTAACTGGAAGTTTTGGTTTCAACAAAGACTGGGAAATTAGTATTATTTATTATTATTATTAAACCTTTATTTCAACAAGGAACACAGACTGAAACCACTGTCTATTTTACAGCTGGGCCCTGCTTACAAATGCAGATTAGGTTCAATGATTAAAACCAAATAGAAAAACCACAGAACAGACAAAATAAGATCATCACAGATTGCAGAAGGCAAAATCCAATGCTTTAAACACAGGTGTTATTCCCTTAGAGGCCTCAGGTTTTAGTGGATATTGGGCCTGGCAAGGACTGTGGGTCCCTTAGGTGCAACCCCTGGGATGGGGTCTTTGCTGAAATCAGTATTGATATTACAACCATTAATATAAACAAATGCAGCACCCTTGTCTTCACGCAATGGAAACAGGACAAGGAGCAATATACAGTTAGCATCAATGACACCGTGCAGTCTTTTGTAATAGTTGTGTATGAGGTGAGTTTTTCTTTGTATCCCGAACATTTCTTCTGGCAGTTTTGGGTGAAATCTTTCTTGGTCTACCTGACCTTGGCTTGGTGTCAAGAGATCCCTGAAGTTTCCACTTCTTAATAAGTGATTGAACAGTAATGACTGGCATTTTCAAGGCTTTGGATATATTTTTATTTCCTTTTCCATCTTTATAAAGATCCATTACCTGTTTCCGCAGGTATTTTGATCAGGTCAAGGTCAGCCGTATTTTCAAAATGAATGCCAAAATGTCACATTTTCTGCCAGGGTATTTGTCAAGTGTAGCAAATAACATGTGTCATTCTGAACAATGAAATTCTAGTGACATGAGAGAGTGAGAGTGCGTCTTGTGACATGGGAGAGTGAGAGTGTGTCTTGTGACATGAGAGAGTGAGAGTGCATTTTGTGACATGAGAGAGTGAGATTGTGTCTTGTGACATGTGAGAGTGAGTTTTGTGACGTGAGAGAGTGAGAGTGCGTCTTGTGACAGGAGAGAGTGAGAGTGCGTCTTGTGACATTTGAGAGTGAGTTTTGTGACATGAGAGAGTGAGAGTGCGTCTTGTGACAGGAGAGAGTGAGACTTTTTGCAGACATGCAGAACTTCTTGAGTCTCTTCAGGAAGTATAGTTGTTTTGGGCAGTTTTCTCTGCTGGGTTTGCTTACCTGGACCAGGTGAGGTCATCTTTAACACATGGAGGAACTTAGAGTAGGGGAGTCTCTCTACTTCAGATTGGAAACATTGGATTTAAGAAACTAAATATTGTGCAAAAAGATGTAATACTACATGTACATGTAATACTCTGGAGGTTTACATAAAAGAGCATGTCTGACATACCGTTCTGGAGGTTTACATAAAAGAGTATGTCTGACATACCGCTCTGGAGGTTTACATAAAAGAGCATGTCTGACATACCGCTCTGGAGGTTTACATAAAAGAGCATGTCTGACATACTGCTCTGGAGGTTTACATAAAAGAGCATGCCTGACATACCGCTCTGGAGGTTTACATAAAAGAGCATGTCTGACATACCGCTCTGGAGGTTTACATAAAAGAGTATGTCTGACATACCGCTCTGGAGGTTTACATAAAAGAGCATGTCTGACATACCGCTCTGGAGGTTTACATACAAGAGCATGTCTGACATACCGCTCTGGAGGTTTACATACAAGAGCATGTCTGACATACCGCTCTGGAGGTTTACATACAAGAGCATGTCTGACATACCGCTCTGGAGGATTATGTGCATCATATACACATTTTTGAAATACTTACACAATTTCTCCCACAAATATGCTCACAAATCATACATACACACACACCACCCTCATTCTAAACCTTCAATAACCTAAATGTAACTTTAGCCCTAATGCTAACCCTAAACATAACCTAGCCCTAACTGTAAACATAAACTTAACTTAGCTCTGATTCTATATCTAAACCAGCCCTAAATCTTACTATGTATTTCACCTATTATGCCTAAACCTAAATTCCAACAATAATCCTAATTGAGGGTTTTACCATACAACTCAATCTCTTAACCTAACATCTGAAGCTCCAATCATAGAACTGGTGTTATGAAAGTAACTATCACTTACAAGAGCGAACTTACGTGGTGGTTTGGCAAACAGGCGTAGGTCCATTTTAAGGCTACGTGTATTGTTAAACCATCGTAGGATCTACGTTATCGGGAAACCGGACGCTGGTCTCTTCTGGCATGACCAAGTCTATGGGCTTGTTTACGTTACGGGTGGGAGAATAAAATGCTTGATAGACTTGTCTTAGTTTGCAAAATTACTTCTGTTGCGTTTCAATGTACACCAACATGTTTGAAACATACTGCGTTTCAAACATTCAGAATTGTGACCATCCATTGTGAAAACCTAGCGATATGCATGCACACAGCACAGAAACATGATTCGGTTCCAACACAATTGCCTTCACACTTGCAAATCTCTTAGAGGACTCTTTCGAAAATGTGGAAGTGGTGGAAAGGTGGAGTTTGGAGAAATCGATATCTGCAAGATTTACACAACAAAGTCATTTAGTGCCTTGAGTCTAAGATACGACTCAGAAAAGCGTAATGTAAGAAAGCCTTCTTTTGTTTAATTATCCTCAAAGTACACCGTGTGAAATCATTTTAACATTATTACTATAAGGCAAAGGAGTTTGCATGTTTAGTTAACCATCTCCAATATTACTAGTTGCTGTCTGCTTTATTCCTGCAATATCGGGATACCTTCCCAGGCATTTTGGGTGGCTCATTGGGCTGAATATTTTAGCTGAACCTGAAAAGCATGTGAAATACAGTCATTATATAGTTTCTTTAAAAAAACTGCACTATACATTTTAGATTGAAAATGTTTTTTTGCAGCTTACCCAACATGTGGGAGGTACTTTAGGAAGCATGCTGGGAAATCTCATCAGATTACCTCAACAAAATTACAACTAGAAGGTCTGTATTTGCTGCAAATGGAGGATTCTTTGACGAAAGCAAAATTTGAAGGGCACAATTATTATTTCTAGCCTATGGGCTAGACAGTATTTGTACACCCTTTCTGAAACATAGTAGCCTGAACAGGCCATTTTCAAAGTGTTTAAATTGGTGATGAGGCCAGGCTTTTATAAATAAATATTATATCATGTCTGTGAGTTGTAATTTGGGAAATGTTTTCTGTAGCTGAATCACAGAACCCTTTTCACTTTTCCACTAAAAGTGGAAAACAAAGGAACATAATTTGCAATACGGTTGCAATCCGACATTATAATCAAATATTTATATACATGAAGACAAACCAAATTGGAGCAATTTACATCTCCAGGACAAACTCAAAGGCAAATAAAGAATTATAGTTTAGACTGATTACTAAATTAGAGACATGGGCAGATTATAGCCTGTCTTTTTTAAGATAAATTGGGCATTATACATTTATGTGGAAAAATGTAAAGTAACGATCTTTCAGAAAAAGGTCCATATGTCAGGGAAGTACGTTTCACTATTGGAGAAGCAACCCTGAAATACTCTACCAGTTCTACTTACCTTGGTCTGACTTTACGTTCCTCTGGGTGTCCTGACACTGTCATATAGTCTCAGATGAAGCGGGCAGATCATGTTTTGATTCAGAGATATGAACCCAGAGATGAACCTGTTAAGCCATCTGGTTTTGGGGTTCTGTTCAAAAACAGCAACGGACCCTACAGAGCCCCGGGAGAGTAACACAAACCCAACAGAAACAAAAACAGGACTATTTGACACACTATTTTCGATCGAAACAGCCAGATGAGTCAGCATGATCTTGACTCAATGAGAATGGTCTTTACTATGTACAGACTCAGTGATCATGGTCTTGACTGTGTACAGACTCAGTGATCATGGTCTTGACTGTGTACAGACTCAGTGATCATGGTCTTGACTGTGTACAGACTCTGTGATCATGGTCTTGACTGTGTACAGACTCAGTGATCATGGTCTTGACTGTGTACAGACTCAGTGATCATGGTCTTGACTATGTACAGACTCAGTGATCATGGTCTTGACTGTGTACAGACTCAGTGATCATGGTCTTGACTATGTAAGACTCAGTGATCATGGTCTTGACTATATACAGACTCAGTGATCATGGTCTTGACTATGTACAGACTCAGTGATCATGGTCTTGACTATGTACAGACTCAGTGATCATGGTCTTGTCTATGTACAGACTCAGTTATCATGGCCTTGACTATGTACAGACCAAGGTTATTATAGTTTTGCATTTTTTATTAGTTTTTATTTTTATTTCATTTTGACTTTTTGTTTTCAAATTCAGTTTAGTTTTAATTAGTTTTTAAAGTGGGTTTGCTAGTTTAATTTATTTTTTATTTTTTGAAAATGCTTAGTTTTAGTTTAGTTTTTATTAGTTTTAGTGTTAGTTTTAGTCTTTTTTTTGTAATATGGGCTATTTGTCAGGGGCAAGATTCAAAAAGTTCAGACAAAGTATTGAGTAATAATGACTCAACAAAAAATTTATAAAATTTTAGAAAATATTTATTCAACAATAAAACCAGTACATACAATGTACATATGGGCCCAAATATGTCAACAGTCTACACTCCGCAATAAATTCAAAATGTGGAAGTGACGTGCGCCAAGAAAAAAAACTAAATAGCCAACAGACTAAAGAAGACAGACATGATGAACCGCAAATACCACAGCTGTACAGTTTTCACTCCCTATTCTAAATTTATACAATAGCCTTCTGCCTACTCATCTGGATTGAAGCAGCAAACATTCAGTGTAAAAGTAAAAATGACATAACATTATTTAATATTTGAATCACAGCTTATAATGTTTTGACATCGACAACCCAAGTGCATTTTACCTCAAACTTGCGACTAGTTAACTTTCTAAAGAAGGCGCAATCGCTTCTCGGGTAGACATTAACACACTGACAAAATTATATTCAGAATTAAAAATATTCACGAGATACCAAGCGAACTTGCTTCAACATCGAACACTCATTCTCATGGAGACGCGGTGTGCACTGAGGGGTGTGTGTGTGTGTGTGTGTGTGACAGAGAGACGGAGGGAGAGCAGGGAAAGGAAACACAGCTGAGCGAATACTCTGCGTGTTTTAAATAGCGTTAAAAAAGGAAAGACATTGACAAAGACGACAACTAAGAACATTTACTTTATTATTTTATTTTAGTTAGTTTCGTCAACCACACATTACAGTTTTAGTTAGTTATCGTTTTTTTGTAATGCCTCGTTTTTATTTTTATTTCAGTTAACGACAATGTTTTTACCCACCTAGTTTTCGTTTTTTCGTTCGTTTTCGTTAACGATTATAACCTTGGTACAGACTCCTTGGTACAGTGATCATGGTCTTGACTATATACAGACTCAGTGATCATGGTCTTGACTATTGTACAGACTCAGTGATCATGGTCTTGACTATGTACAGACTCTGTGATCATGGTCTTGACTGTGTACAGACTCAGTGATCATGGTCTTGACTGTGTA